>NC_057810.1:247699986-247724854 GCF_018294505.1 Triticum aestivum
AATCGGATTTGGGGGGAATTTTTGTGTGTGGAGGGGGGGGGGAGGATTTTCGCACGGTGGGCGGGGGGAGTTTGGCGCATGGTCGGTTTCTCGAAGTGCAGTCCCACATGTCAGTGAAGAGGCAAGCCGAAGCGTGCTCCGTTTGCGTGAGCCGTGTGCAGGACCGAACGTGTGTGGGGTGCAATGTGACCGCGACAGGAGTGCTGTGAGTGTACCGCCTTTTTTCCTTTTAAACTAGGTGCTTCGCCCCCTAAAAAAATTTGTTGCTTCACGCGATCCATTGATACTACTACTAGTAATCCGGTAATCCCGACTAAAACGGCGCGACCAGGTATTTTCCCACACGATATGCTGGGAGGTTGGCTTAGTTGGGTTTTTTAGGACGAGTAATGCTACACCTACGTAATCCTAGTTACGTAATTAACGTAATGTGAAACGTGTGAGCTGTTGACCGTAGATTAGGGGGAGGGAGGGGCCCACCACCATGAAAATCAGGGGAGGAGAGAGAGAGGCAACTTACGTTAACCCTTTCGTAGGTTCCCGTAGATGTAGAAAGATATGAAATGTGTGAATGTGTAGTGGACGTACTATTCGAGTGCCTAATATAATTTGTGTATGTATAGACCCTATGTGTTTATTTTACTTCGCATGTTAGATTTGTCTCGATTCAATAAAAAGCAGAGTTGGTGATGATGGTGTGCCTGTCATCCAACAATATAGGCCGTCCGATCTATATCTAACGGATAGGAAGGAAACTATGACAATTTACCCGCACTCCTCTCCACATTTGTAGATAAGGCTTTCCCTCGTTCATCCTTTTCTCCCACAAGATCTTGATCCTCCGTGCAACGCATGGGCATCTTGCTAGTACTCCTACAATATGTAGATTATTGTCAAAGTTCATATACAGCAGCCGAGATTAATGCAAACACGACAGATTTTCATTACATTTCGAACTTTTATAGGATAGAAAAATAAAAGAAACCCGACCCTAAACCTATTCTACGGGGGCGACTGATGTCCTCCATCTGCGATCTCTATGTACGGGGGCGGGGT
This sequence comes from Triticum aestivum, assembly GCF_018294505.1. NCBI lineage: Eukaryota > Viridiplantae > Streptophyta > Magnoliopsida > Poales > Poaceae > Triticum > Triticum aestivum. Next base: position 247,701,043 of record NC_057810.1, read on the forward strand.
TCAAGACGCGTGAAGTGAAGGTGCAATCTCTGGCGAGGAAGAGTAGAACACGGGATACGGACCGGCCAGTTCGCAGACCATGCCCTGCCGCCTCCCATGCCCTACTCATCCTAGGAGGAGTCCCCGACCTCGGTGGTGCCGGACGTTGGACTGCGGCAAGTAGGACGCGTGGCCGACGGTGCTCCCGTCGTCGGATGCCAGCGTGGCCACCGCTTGTGCGGTCGCGTCCGCGTCCGGCTACGCCGCTATTGCGTCGCGAGAGGCGACTTGAGCGAGGGCGGCGACCTCGAGCTTCATCCGCGAAGACAAGCTCTCCCGCAGAGCGTTTGCACCTGCGGTCATGGCAGATGTGGTGCCAGGTAGGAGGACGATGCGCTATGGTGTGGAGGTTAGCTAGGCGTTGCCACTTTAAGTAGCGCATTCCGGTGAGGCCAAGCGTCTGGGTGCGTCACTAAGTCGCCGGAGTTGGTTCCTCGAGCACCGAGCCTCTTAACAACGACATATGAACGGACAATATCAATGTGGGTAGCTGGTGCCGACTAGGAACGCACCGCGCGACGGAGCGAGGGACGAGGGTTTTGGTGTGCCAGGGTAGTCAACTGCGGTCGTGGCAACGTTGGAGATGCCCTTTGCCCACATGCGATCCCCGCATGTCATTGAAAAAGCAAGACGACCCGGCATGGTCTCAGGTCCAAAGGATGCAGTTGGCCGCGCTACACCACTTCGCGGACGCGTCGCGGCGCCCCGTGCATCCTCGACGAGCTGGGTGTTGGGGTGTGTTTGGATTGTGGCCAATGTGCACCTTACCAAAATTTTGGTCATGACCCAAAGATTGGTCTTTGTTTGGATGGTTGCCAATTTTTTGGCATGCCAATGAACTCTAGCCAACTCTAGTTCATTTTTCTTGCCAATGTCAGCCAAATCATGGGCAACCAATACCTCAACCAAAATTTTGGTCATGACCCAACGATTGGTCTTTGTTTGGATGGTTGCCATTTTTTTGTATGCCAATGAACTCTAGCCAACTCTAATTCATTTTCTTGCCAATGTCGGCCAAATCATGGGCAACCTATACCTCAACCAAAATTTTGGCTACCCAATGCTTTGATGGGGCAACCTTGGGCACAAACCAAACATACTCTTGGTTGTGCCACAGCACTAACGCCACCCTCGGCACACTGAAACCGGCCATGTCTAGCGACGATATGAGCGTGTCGCTCACCACGGTCGCTGTGTCCAGAGGCGGTGCTAGAGCTACGCCCCGTTGTTGGCCCCAACGACCCACATGAATGGTTATCGATGGTGAGGAGGTCGTGGGCCAGCTCCTCCATTGGACTAGTCTGCGCTACCTCGTCCCGACGGGTGTGCCCCACATGTCGGTTTCCATGTTTTCCCGGCCATATTCGAGCGTCAGTGCTATGCATTACGCATTACGCCTTTCACTATGTAGGCCAAGCGAGGCAACTTATTGTTTATTTGAGCAGTTCAAGTATAATCATGTGGCGTTTGCTTATTTCTTATTCCTCTCCAACCCTCTTCTCCATCAATCATGTCGCCCTCCAGTCGAGTCCATCCTCCCGCATGACTCATTTGAACATTCCGCCGAGTATCATTTGCATGTACCCACCCTAGTCCTCTTTCAATAGATCTCCTAAACCCGAGATGAAATCGAGAGGGAACGAGTGGGGGCACGTGATACCTAAGGCGGATTCGAAATTTTGAACCGGTGATCATAGTATCCGCAAATCATATATAAAGGGTATTCCATGTTCGTTTCGTTTTTGAACGTACAATATACTCCCTCTTATCCTTTCTAGTTTACATATAAGTTTTATGTGTAGTCAAAGTATCTCTACTTTGATCAAAAAGGTATCAACATTCAACAACGCCCAATCAATATTGTTAGATTCGTACGTACTCCTAGATTTGTACTCGAGATGGTTTCCAATTTGATTATTAACAAGATTAATAGTACATGAGATGTATAATGTGAAAATTGTATCATTGGAAACTCATTTCTCATACGAATTTGACCGTATGCTTTGTGTAAGTTGCATGTCATATATTATTACTCTAACATTTGGTCAAAGTTAGCCTCGAAAAACGCATTAGGCCCTGTATAGTAAATGGAAGGAGGGAGTAGTAGTGGAAGTGGATCCTCTGACATAGGTATCCCTGCCTTACCCTCCCTTTCGGTCAGTTACTGGCGAACCCCATGCTTGCTAGGCCCCGCATGTCAGTTACTCAATGGGTTGGGCCACGTCAGGGGATCCTCATCCGTAGTATCACTACTAGGGAAAAGCCTAGCAGCAGCGCGTGTTTTGGCCATCTCAGTAGCGCGGGTACCGGCCCTACTAATAAGGCGCTACAGCTAACGTATAGCAGTAGCGCCTGTTGACCCACGCTACTGCTACACATGAATAGCTGCAGCGCTCTTTAGAAAAGGGCGCTATTGATATTATCTGCAGCGCTATTTACAGGGAAGTGCTACTGGTAAGGCGGCGCTACTGCTAAATTCCCCCCCCCCCTCGCTACTACTAGTTTTATTAGTTTTTTTCCTGCATATTTGTTTTTTATTTGTTTTGTATTTGAATAGGCTTTATACAATAATCTTTAGCATATCATCCACATACAAATGTAATCATAGCATATACATACAATTAGTCTCATCAAATCATGTCATCATCATAATCATCATCCAACACAAAGTGGTCTCTCGTCATCAATCTCGAAAATAGCAATACAAGTCTCGATTACTTGCAAATACATCATCATCCATCTAAACAATGATATACGCGAGAATAGCTATCACTTTGAGTACATGAGTTTGTATCCCTCTCTCACATTAGCGTGAACCTAAACTAACTACCGCGTGTCGCTCGGAAACCGAAAACCGGTACACCTGGGCCTGACACTCCGGCCACTTGTCGTATATATACTCCTGGCGTAGCACTTCTTCGTCATCTATGATCTATGCACCTGCATCGTCACATGAGTCATGCCGAAATTCACGGAAAATTTCGGCATGACCTTTGCTAAAAAGTGGACAAATCGAGAACCTGAAATTTGCCGGAACAGAAATGAATCAACATTTTGGCAAAACATAGGTCACTCAGCATCATTCCCTGGAAACAGTGTTCACATATCCCACTTCGACACCGCATCACATGTCCAAATATACACGAGCAACCACATGTCCAAATTTCACAAGCTAATTCAAAAACAAAATGTGGAAGAAAATTCATTTAACTACTAATAGAACAAAATTCAGTTAACTTTAGTGCTCTATAATGATGAAAGGAAAAAAATCAGTTAACTACTAATTTCATTCATTTAGGTTATTCATTTAACATCACCTAATTAACCTACTGTACCACTACTACTAGCAGCACTACTAACCTAATTAACCTAGCAAAACTTTAGTGCCCTAACTGAAAAACATCTAATTAACGTCTACTAGTACCACCATTGCCCTAACCTAATTAACATCTACTAGTATCACTATATACTTTACAAGCAGCATCTACCCTAATTAAACCCTACTGCCCTAACTAACTTTTGTTGTAAACCAAATTTTTTTCTCTAAACTAATTTTTGCTCTAACATCTACTACTTAACATCCTTTGCTCTAAACTAAATTTTTTGCTATAAACAAACTTTTGCTCTACTAATTTTTTCTCTAAAATTCAGAGAGAGAGGAGTGGGGGGAAGGGGTGGGGGACTTACAGAGAGGGGAGAGATGGTTGCGGGGAGGTGCTCGGTGATGGAGGCAGGGGCGGAGAGGGCGGGCTCGAGCACGGGCAACGGCGGTCCTGGGCGGGCTCGGGCGGTGGTGAGGTGGAGGGCACCGATGGTGACGTCGAGGGCGGCCTCGGGCGGCGGCGATGAGGCTGAGGGCGGCCTCGGGCGGCGGCGGTGAGGATGACGGCGGCCTCAGGGGGAGACGGTGAGGTTGCGGGCGTCCACGCCGGCAGGAGACGGCGGCGAAGTGGGGCGACGGCGAATTGGGGACACGGCGGCAAGGGCGAGGAATTTGGGGAAGAAGTGTGGCGACCGGGGGGGCGGGGGAGGGAACCGCTGTTTAAGTGAAACGTAACGGTAGCGCGTTTCCGAAAATGCGTTTCCTGAAACCCGCTACTGTTATTCCTTTCTCCTTTTTTCCCTTTTTTTATTTTTCTTTACATTTTATTTTTTTCCTTTCTCCTTTTTCTATTTCTTTCATTTTCATTACTTTTGTACTTGTTTTTCACTTTATTTTATTTCCGTTAGCAGTAGCGCCTTACACGTAAGCGCGCTACAGCTAAGGAGAGTAGCAGTAGCGCTGGGCTAGTATACGCGCTACTGCTAGGTTGGGCTAGCCATGTGCGCCCAGTTCAAATATAGCAGTGGCGCTTTTTGCTAGTACGCGCTACTGCTAAAGTCATAGCAGTAGTGCGGTTTATTTACACGCGCTGCTACTAAGTAGCAGTAGCGTATGATTTTGTACAGCGCTACTGGTAACATTCTGTGTATAAGGTTTTCCCTAGTAGTGTATACTCCCTCTGTTTTTATTTACTCCGCATAAAACGGAGGGAGTGGTAGTATAATAAATGATCGGGCGGGGAGGGGGAGGGACGTCGGTTTGCTCTCAACTGCGGTCCCACAACCAAGCGAAAATGCAAGAGGAAGAGCGTTCATTCGGTGAGCGACGTGGAGGGTCCAGCGTGCCGAGCTGCAACGCGAACGCGACAAGAGAGATGTATAGTCAAAACCGATTGACCGGACGTCACCGGAACCACTATTCACACTAGAACCTTTGCTGCTCGGCCTACGCCAGCCATTGCCCTAAAACCACACCAAATCTCCAGCCCATTCCCCCACCTTTCGATCCCCTAGCCCGCATCAAGCGTCCCCTAGTTCGCTAAAAAGCCATGGTGCGCCGCAAGATCACTTACTACAAGATGGTGACACCGGAGCGCCGCGCAGAAATCGCGGCGGCGGTCGGCGCCACAGACCTTCGTTCCCAAGCTTGCTTTGCGGCGGGCCAATCCCCGAGTCCTCTGCAGCCAAGCTACGAGGAGGAGGAAGGCGATCCAATGTTCATGGCAGAGGTCGCGGCGCAGAAGGCCCCCGATGGGTATGAGACGATGGACGTCGACTTTGTGTCGGCGTCCGAGTCGCCCATGGTGCAGGCAGACCAGCGGTTCAACATCGCGATTCTAAAGGAGGACCGGGAGGCAAGGGCTCAACTCGACGCGGAGCGCGTGCATGCCGCTGCCATCGAGGTTCTCCGGCAGGCGGAACCAAATGTCGTGGATGTGAACCGGGCGGCGGAGGCTCAACTTGAGGTGGAGCGCGTGGATGCCGCTGCCATCGAGGCCCTCCTGCAGGAGGAACCAGACGTCCTGGACTTGAACCGGGCGGCAGAGGCTTGACTCGACGCAGAGCGCGCAGATGCCGCTCTCATCGACGCCCTCCTGCAGGCAGAACCGTACGTCCTGCAATTGAACCGGGCGGCGGAGGCTCGACTCGACGCGGAGCGCGCGGATGCCGCTGCCATCGAGGCCCTCCTGCAGGCGGAACCGGACATCCTCGACTTGAACCGGGCTGTGCTCTCGTCCGTGCAGAGCGCCCACACGCTCCGCTTGAACGAGTAGCTTGAGGCCGAGGACAACCACGGTGCAGAGACACACGTCGGTAGCGACGGCTGGTTTGCGCCAGCAGCCAAAGACGATGAGGCCGTCTCTTCCCGCGATCAGTGATAGTTTTTCTTTATGTTGTTGTTTTTATGGATCTTTTGCAGTGATATATTTGTTATGCAAGTCGCCTGACTTGTGTCAGTCTACCATTTCAGGCAGTTGGATGAATATCCTACGTCTCCTAACCCTTCTTTCCTTCTTCCCCACCTCTTCTTCTTCCCCAACAGACCACCGCACGGGCCGTACGGATAATACCCAACATGCGGTTTGATAAACATAGTCTATGAACAAAAATTATGTGTCAGCGATAGGATGGCTGAGATTGGTTTGTTCATATGCGACAGCACGTGTCAGTGAGGGTGCGTTCCCTTGGTTGGGTTTGTGGTGTGCAGGAGCGACCGTGTGAGGGTGCGGTGCGACCGCGGCGTGCAGGAGCGAACTCGGCGTGCAGGAGCGAACTCGGCGTGCAGGAGCGACCGTGTGAGGGTGCGGTGCGACCGGGACAGCCGTGCGCAAGTGTACCTCCTTCTCATTTCGAAAACTTTAGGCAAGCTGGGTAAAAATATGTGGCGAAGTTTGGAAATGCAAGGCCTAGACCCAAACAGGATAAGTACGTACGTACTAGGAGTACTAGTGTTATAAAAGAAAGGCGGGGTTTTCCTTCGCGGGATTTAATCGATACAAATCCTCGTTTCACATGTCAATTAATGTGTATCTTTTTTATCCAAAGACCAAAGAGCTAACCATATCACTCCTCATCGCTTGATAATGCAACGCCATGCAAACCAACCTTCTCACTTCCGCATGCATGCAGGGGATATTAATGTCCTTGGTTGCTAACCCCATCAATTTTGCCTCGATTAGTGTTAGTGGCCCTTTGCAAATTGTAATTTTGATATAATGGCCTTGTGTACAAAAAAATGGAGGTAGTAACTATATTTGACTTCCTTCCCCATTGCGGTGACGTCGACGATATCTTTTTTTTCGTGGTTTGGCGAAGTGCGTTCGACGGAGAACACCATTGAGGGAGACCACGGTAAGTCGTTCACAAGTGCCGCCTGCAAGCCTAGACAACCGCCTTAATTGCATCCAGGAAGTCCCTTGAACCAAAGGACTAGTACTACTAGGAGTACTAGTGCGGTGAGATGGTTTCTCGAAGAAGACGATGGAGAAGCGGAGTCAACGAAGAGTAAAATGATGGTTGCTTTGTTCGTGCTTTTGTGATTTGACGCCTCACTGCTTTGTGATTTGTGATAGAAGGGACAGGGGAGTAGACTCTGTGCTCTATACTGTACTACATGCGTCCAAGCATGGGAGAAAGAGGAGAGACATTGCATTTTTCTATTCCTTTAATCAATCAATCGGGGAGCTTCGGTTCCATCTTTTTGGCTTTGGCAACACCATCCACAATGGTTCCCACAATGACAAAAGCTATTTTCACATTTGGCTACACATTGTGGAAGCCCTTAACCGTACCACTTGGTTTTGCTCCTGTGTGCTATCTATAAAAATCTCAATTGTATTGATCTAAAAAATTATAGAATCAAGATTAGTAAAAAGGAGGTGATTTTGCCGGCTGGCTGGCGGGGGAGGTTTCTTATTTTCGGAGGACATTGTCATGGCGGTTTGCGAACATGCGGTCCCACGTGTCAGTGCTTTACCAAGCCAATCCGCGTCCCACATGAGGCAGAACAACATCAGAAGCAACAAGTGGTTAAGTTGAAGAAGATGAGGGAGAAGCGGATTCAGCCACGAGTGAAATGATGGTTGCTTCGTCCCTCCAACTTCTTTTTTAGCATTATTACTTCATCCCTCCAACTTAACTGTGGGAAAGGTGCATCTTTGTGATTTGACGCCTCATTGCTCATTACTACGCCGGCGCCATGACTGGGGTGCTTCATCCCGGCTGCTCTGCACTGTATTCCGGTATGGCACGTGGACCCGGTAGCTTGATGTCCCACATGTCGATGAAAGGGGCTAGAAGATTTATGAAAGCGAGCACTCCACTTTTACGACGGAGGAGTAGATGACACGACGGCCCAGTGAACTGTCACTTGTACTGTATAGTACTATAGTTTTGCTGTTTCGCACGATCCATCGATACAAACCCGATTAAACAGGAAAGGGCGGGATTTTTCCCGCGATGTAGATGATACTGGCCATACATTTCAAAGGTAATTTTAATGTATGCAAACTGATTAATTATAAGTAACAATATGATATCTAGTAAAACTAAAAACACATATGATTTATTGTGTTAGAGTGTAGTAGTAGTGCTGTAACATGCAAGAACGTGTAGAGATGTAGTTTTGGAGGGCCTACAGAGAGAAAAGCGTAATACGGTCACCGAACTTCAGAATAAGCTGATTACGGTCACTATATACGTTTTGTGGGGATTATACGGTCACTTGCTCACGGTTTAGCATCAGATTGCACTATGTTGACCGACCAAATAGTCTGCGTGGTGCCATGTTGACTAGTTAAATTGACCATGTTCCTTGTGGGTCCCACCTATCAGTTTGCATAGGGAAAAGGTCAGATACACACAAATTTACGTAGGCGCGACAAGGCTCCAACCTGTGCGCGGGAATCACCTGGTTGTGTATGTGTCTGTCAGGGCCTGATGTGTGCGCATGCGCGTGTAGGTTGAGCACTTGAGCGTGAGAGTGTGTGTTGGTCGTGTGGTGTACTGGTGTGTGGATGCGTGCGTGCGTGCGTGGCTGCGTGTGTATGTGTAGTGTTGCGTGCTTGCCTGGGTGCATGTGTTCGTGTGAGTGTTGCGTGGATGCAGTTCGTGTGCATGCGTGCGTGTGTGTATAATCACCACACCAGCTCCTGTGTGTTAAAACAGACGGCTCAACATACTACTACAAGGCCACCTTGTCTGCTGTGCCCGCGGTCATGACTTTGAACCACCGTCCAAATATTTTTTTTTTGTTTGTTTTCATTCTTACTAGCAAGATGCCCGTGCGTTGCACGTAACAGCAAGATGCATTTGTATGACTTGTTTATCTTGTTGAGAAAAGGATGAACGAGGGAAGGCCTTATTTGCAAATGTGGAGAGGTGTGTGGGTACCTTTTTGCAAAATTCCCATAGTTTCTTTCCTATCCAACAAATATAAATCGGATGGCCCATATTGTAGGATGGCAGGCACACCATCATCACCAACTCTGTTTTTTATAAGAGTGTATTTTATGTATTTATAAGAGTGTAGATGTAGAGTAGATAGAAGTCGACAGGTGGGCACGATAGTAGTGAGATAATGTGATGCAACACTAGAGGTGCCACGTGGAGCGTTTAACTGGTCAACAAGTCATGTCATGAGAAAATACAGAGTTGTACGGTGAGCCCATGACTGTATAACAACCACTAAACGTAAATGGTGACCGTAATGAGTGGATTCTAAAGTCCAATGTACGTATCGTGCTTTTCTTCAAATACAATGATTGTCATTGCATATATCGCGAGAGAAAGATGAAACATGCGTGAATTTTCCGGGGGCTTACTTTTAGAGGAAATGGAGGTAGTTTTGTGTGCATACGTGAAAGGGGCGTACAGGAGGGGTATGCGATGGAGAGAGAGATGCTCTTTGTTTCTCTTTATTATGACTAACTTTGTATATAGTATAAAAATATACAAATTCACAGTGCGGAATAAATATCATTGTGGGCACCATGCAATGAAAATTAGCGTTCGTACTCCTCCATATAACTTTGTAATGTTGTATATATTTAGAAACTCTAAAATAATTTTTTTGGCCACACTTTATTCAAAAGGAATGTTGTATGCGAAATAAACGTGAAGAGAGGGCTTTTTCGATCAATGGGGTACGTGATGTAACATGTGTGAATGTGTAGTTGATGCATTTGGCGGGGCCTAGAGAGGTATGTGTGTATATTACGTATTCGAGAGAGGCATGGATAGAGGGGCTGACGAGGGGGTGCGTGGGAGAGATAGCATGACAAATGAGAGTGGTCTAGAGAGAGAGAGACGAATATGACGTCACGACTAGAGATTCCATTCCCTTGAGTGTGTATATGCAAGGGGGGAGGGAATAGAGGCACCAGGAGACATTTTCTTTGTGTGTGGTGTTTGTGTTGGTATGTGTGGGTGTGAGAAGATAATGAGACGTGGGGGAAGAGGGTCTGTCACCGCGTGAGGTCCGGTGGGTCGAGGTGAGGCCCTTCATTCAGTTCCGTCCTGCACCACATTGGTCGGCCCGTGACGCATTTAGGAAGACCCATGGATGACTAGTCGTACAAGACAAAGATAGCAGAATTGTGAAGGACTCTGTGTCCACTGACAAAGTCGGCTAGGATTTGTAACCCTAGGTTCTCGGACTAAGGCAACCCCTTTATCTCTGATATTACTATTCATCCAACCTAACTTTAAGGGGCATCCTACAGAATGCTCTGCTAGAATCATACTCGTCGATTAGGAAGAGAGGTGTGAGACAATGTGTGAGAGACAGGCCTAAAGATAATGTGCGTACATGAGACACGTAGGCAGGTCCATGTATATAGAAAGGGTCAAAGGGGATTGTGCGTGTGTATGTCTGCGAGAGGAAGAGTGCTTGTGATAAAGGTTAGTGAAATAGTTGTAAATGGTTACGAGAGGGAGGGAGGGTTATATCTAGAGCATGTGTGCGAGAAGGACACCTCGGGAGAGAGTGTGTGAGCATGTGTGAGAGACCACCGAGGCAGAGTGAAACTACACGTAAAAGACTGCTGTACACATTTATTAAAGATATAAATTGTATCCAAATATTAGGATGGGATCATGATATTTGCAATTCGCATAAGGAGCGGTCATTGATCCATCAGACATCTAGATTCGATCGAATTTGATCATGTCTATGTTATTATTCGACACAATTGATCCACATAGTTAGTATTTTGAACTCCAAACAATCCATCGCTTTAGCAATCAAATATAAACGTGAGTATAGTTCATGTTGTGTGTGTAAAGCACATTATACATACGAATGTTACACAATGAACATTACAAATAGCTACCTATGAACTAGCATACATTTGAATTCAACTTAAGGTGGTTTAAAAAAACAAATTCAACATGAAGTCCATTCAACTATTTGAATTTGATATCATGGCATTTGTAAACCATACCTAAATTATGGGGGCACCAATCTTTGCTCTGATTTTGTACATAATAGCATATGTAGTCGTGTACAAAATAGATTCAAATTTAGCACCTCCATTCCAAAATAATCGTAGTTATAGGATTTTCAAGTGTCAAAATTTCAAAAAGAAGCGGATAATTTAATGAGGTTTTAAAACATACAAGGTCAAATATAACGTTGTCTATTTAGGTCAATCCTCATAGTTTAAGAGTACTCTAAACGTGAATGCTTGTGTTTCAAAATTTCGAACGAAGAGCCAAAAGAGCCTCTACTCGCCTGAAACCACATGAGACCAATGTTTGGTAGTACAAGGAAATTATTTTTCTAATAACTCTGACCCGTGAAACCTACCGGGCCGACGTCCAAAGTTCTAAACCGGGGTAGGTTTGTTGTTTCATCTAGACGCCACGCAACTGCCTTCGAATAACATTCATTCACAATGGCCGCCTAAGCACACATGCGCGCGGTCGAAATTGCTCCCGCCCACTATTTGGGACACATTGGATTACCATCCTACGCCTGACCTGCAGTAGGTCCGAAATTTAAGAGGGGGCCAAAGTTTGTACTTTCCCCAAATTTCAAACAAGCGCGTCCCATCTTCTATTCAAAAAATACAAAAAAAAGCACGTCCCAGACCAAAACATGGTACCCCCCACCCGTCTGATTCCCCATTCATACTCCGTGGGAGCCAAAACTACCTCTCCATCAGCCGTGAAACCCTGGCGTCCTCCGTCCGCCACCCCATCCCACCCATCAACCACCTCCCTCCTCCATCACACTGGAGCCAATACCCGGACGTCGTCGTCCACCGCAACCTCAACCGCAATGCCCTCCACGGCTAGTAGTTGAAGCCGAGGCCGAGCCGTTCGTACCCGAGCCAGTTCAACCATGTCGTCCTGCGCCTCACCGCAGCCGCTCCAACTTCGCCACCCTCCACCGCACCAGAGCTGTTCCTGCTACGCCGTCCTTCGCCGCCTCGGATCTGCTTCCCCACCGCTGACATATGACCACGGCAACACAGTCAACAATTTGGCCATGGGTTTGTCCAAGCCTGCACCCTCCAGAACATCGGTTTCCCCGGTAAAAAGAAGAAGATCGGCGTGACATGTGGAGGTGACCACACCGGCAAGCGAAAAAGGTACTCCTCTTCCCTTATTCTTGCAAATCTTACGTGTCTGCTTGCAAGGTATTCATCCCAAAGAAGACAATGGTTGACCGCTTCTTCTTGATACTAAATGTTCCTAGTAACTCGCGACGCACAAGGTTTCTCCTCATATACTATTTCACCTTAGCTAGAGGTCCGTCGCCCCCCTGAATTTCAATTTCTGGCCATTTGATCATTCCAAATTAATGGAAGCATTCCCATGCGTAACAGGCGCTAGTACGCCTATTATGTCGGGGCAGCAGCGCCTTGGTGTTTATCTTAGGTACGTGTGCGGCCTAGAGCTACTGGCACCCGATCTGGAGGTCGGCTGGGATTAAAGGGATGGCCTGGGGGCACGTCCAAGCACGGCGGTGGTGTGAGGTCGAGGGGAGGGCGGAGTGGCGGAGGCAGGGGTTTGGGCCGGTGGTCGGTGGCAGTTCGAGAAAGATCGTCAACAGTGACTGGCGGGAGGTAGACGAAGGCCATATGCCCGTTCCTTATAGATTCGATGGTTCATTAACAAAATCGGCTGACCTATTTATTTTCAGTCGACTGTTATCTTAGATATGACCACATGTGGTGGTGTGCTGGAGGAGTACCTGCATTTCCTGTGCTCATATATTACAAAATCATACGGAGTAGAATCTAATTTTGTTTGCCATGCAATGTTGTAGAGCTATCATATGTCTCCTGTCATTTATTTTTCAGCCACCTGCTATGTGCTACTTTTACAGTGCACTAGTTCTGCACACACTTCACCCATACTCCCACTATTGCGTTTTTATGCAAGGGTATTTCAGAGTCTGCCGAAAGAGAAGTAGCAAAGAAAAGAGAGAAGTCGTGCCAGCTTTCTTCGCGGGTATGCACTACACGTTACAGCGCTATAAAGGGTGCAGTGTCAACAGATGGAGATGGTAAACGTAGCTCTGGAGTTGATGACCTCGCTCGAAATGAACCACCATCCCAGGTGCTTGCTTTAACTTTGCGGTGTCATATGTGGTTGCATGTTCCATATGGTGTCTAGCTTGTATTCGAAAGGTCGAAGTCGGTCTTGATAAGGAAAGATATTTTTTTACATGAACCACCATCCCGTGAGCACCAGAAGACAAATAGCTAGTTAGGGCACTGGCCGAGCCAGTGACAAGCCCAGCAAAGATAGGCATCACCTAGAAGCCAACTAAAAAGCTGCGATGGTGGCGAAGCAGCCCGCCTCCCACCAGGCTTTTAGGTTCTAGATGATCATGCTCACCACTCCAGCCGGATGTCTAGCTTATATTGCTTCCAATTTGGTTAAATTGCATCTGCTTACCTTACGCATTATACCTTTGAATATGACATGCCTTTCTGTTTTTGGTACATACTAGTACATTTGTGTATTAACCATGTTCTTACATCAAACTAATGCTCTTGTGTATTCCTCATCAATCACTTATGACGAGGTAGGCAGGCAAGGGGACTACTCCTCATTTAAAGAATGCAGCGTCAGCCTCCCGACATGATTCTCAAGAACCAGAAATGCTAGATGAAGATAGTGAACATAGCTCTGTAGTTGATTACAGCATTTCCCCTACACTAGCATCGCAGGTCCTTGCTCTAACTTGGCAGCGTGGTATGTGGTTGCATGTTGCATATGGTTGCATGTTCCAATCTGGTTAAACTGCATGTGCTAGTCTGCTTAGCTTATACATTATACCTCTTAATGTGACATGCCTTCCTGTATTTATTACATAGTACATCTGTCTATTAAGCATGTCCTTACATTAAACTATTTTTTTTATCCCGCATCAATCAATTTGACAAGACACCTTTAGTATATGCAGTGCGATATTAGTTGCATCTTTCATATGATTTATAGCATGCGCTGCTTCTAATTTGTTGAAATTCCATTTATGATGGCACACTTTTAACTTGGCAGATTCATATTGGTTGCATCTTTCATGTGGTGTCTAGCTTGCATTGCTTCTTATTTGCTGGAATGGTTTCTGCCTAGTTTACACAAACAGTTGTGAACATGCCATGCCATCCTGTTTTTCATACATATTCCATCCTGGTATCATGTGTGTGCCTTACATCAAAGTAGTGATTGTCAGTATCATGCATGAATGAGTTCTGAAGAGAGAATTTTATTGCTTTTTCTTGTCGGTTTTACTTGACAATTCAAAATCAATAAAGCGGAAGGAAGTTAGCAAGGCAATGGATAAAGGTGCTCCTTACAAACGGTGGGCCTCTACAGTTTCTACTCCTCCACACCCCCAAGATGATTTCCAAGACAACACATGCATAAACACTCAACAAAGCTGCGTTTATGATGAGCATGTCTCCCCTAGTGCAGCATCACCAGTGCTCCCTCTAACTTGGCACTGTTATATGTGGTTGCACATTATGTGTGATGTCTAGCTTGTATTGATTCTAATTTTGTTGAATTCCATCTGCTTACTTTACACATTATATTCCTATTTCTAGAACATACAATATCTGTCTATCACACCATGTTCTTACATCAAATTACTACTATTGTGTAACCTGCAACAATCACTTATCATAAGACACGTTTGACTTCGTAGTGTGATATAGGTTACATCTCACATTCTTTTCTAGCTTGTACTACTAATTTGTTGAAATGGCACTTATGACGAGACAGTTTTAACTTGGTAGAGTGATATTCGTTGCATCTTTCATATGGTGTCTATCTTTCATTGCTTCTAATTTGGTGAAATGCCTTCTCCTTAGTTTACACATCATAAGTTGTGAATATGAAATGCTGTGAATATGCAATGGCACTAATGACAAGAGACCTCTAACATGGTAGTATGATGTTGTTTGGATCTTGCATATAATTTATTTCTTGTAGTGCTTCACATTTGTTTAAACACCATTTATGATGAGACACTGTTAACTTGGCAGAGCGATATTTGTAGCATCTTTCATTTGGTGTCTACCTTCCATTGCATTGCTTATAATTTGGTGAATGTCTTCTTCTTAGTTTACACATCATAGTTCTGGTTATCTCTTCCGTCCTGTTTTTCATACATATTACATCCTCCTATCATGTGGTTGTCTAACATCAAAGTTCAGTTCGTCTGCATCACGCATCAATTTGTTCTGAAGAACTATATTGTTATTCGTTTTTCTTGTCGGCTTGACTTAACCTGGCGTAGAGAAAGAGGAAGAAAGACAGAATGGCCGGGAATGAGAAGTGGATGAATCCTGCAGATTCTGCTAGTACTGATGGTGCAATAGAAGGTCAAAGTCCAGCGGAAAATTCTACAAACACAGCATCCCATGCTACACGAGCTGATAAAAAAGCCAAACAGAAACAAATAGCTTCCACCAAACAAGCAGAGACAACCCTAGTTCTTGCAACAGCTACCACACTACTACCAGCTGCACGACTTACTCGTGTGTCAACTGAGCTAGCAGCACGTTCCCAAGCTCCCATGCCACCTAACACTACTTCCCAAGCACTCTTGACACAAGACGAGTTGGCAATATCAGATGAATCTTGTGAGCTTCAACAGCAAGAAGGTAGTTGCTGGAGTCAAGTTACAGCTGCATGCTTCTTTATATGTAGTTTCAGAGTTTGATGTACACTAACACTTCCTATGTTCGTTGTTGGACTAGCACCTAGGCGCAAGAGGAAACAAACATCAGGGATATTGCTCGATAGGTTAACTAAATCTAGAGGAGGAAGAATGGAGATCCGTTTTGAGGCAGGTTTAAAAAGGCCACGTGATGCTACAGAGTCAGCCAAGTTAGTATGAGAGGCAGCGGTTACCGTTAGGTGTCATGTACATATCCTTCCAACCTGGATTCAGTACAGGAATGACAAAGACGAAACCCAGTTTAACACCTTCCTCGACCATTTATCTATAAGTATGGTTATGTATGGAAACTAGTAATATCGTCTTGCTCTATCCCATACTTTCTAGGTTGCTAATAATGAGGCTCCCATAATTTTCAACAGATGAGGTTCAAGTTGGATAGCCAAGATGATGCAACCAGACAAGCTTGCACCCTTGTTTTCAAGTCTGCTCTGCGACAATATCGATATAACTTGAGGAAAACTCACTTTGAAGGCAAGGCTAACAGTGAACTTTCCCAAACATCTGTAGTGGAAAATATATCGGATGAAGACTAGAGGGGCCTTGTTAAACACTGGTCTGATCCGAAGTATCAGGTACATTATATATATGTGCTCAGATCACATGTTGAAGTCCTATTTACGCATGTGCCACACAAATCTATCTTCTTGTAGGTGAATTGTTCAAAGAACAAGGCCAAACATATGAAAGTGAAATTCCAATAGACGACAGGGATCTCGTAGCTATATTGCACACTGCGAGGCTCTTGTAATTAGTTGTTGTTTCACTCTTTTCGCTGTACCATATTATCAGATCTATATTGACTTGTTCGAAATGCAGAGGAATGCCCGCAAGGACCAAAAAGTACCTGAACCAAATGTTGTGGAAATCTTCAAGGACTGTCACACCAACAAGAAGGGCATGACTGCACCAGTCAAAGCCGCTGTTGTAAATCCTTAATCCCCATGCCTTTTAACTACTACTTACTCTGACTTGTGCCTTCAACTGCATGGCTTGCAGCAAATGTCTATTACTCTTTTCAATTTTATACACAATTGTCTTAGCGTATCATTGCACCTTACAAGGTTTAAAAGAGAGGAGTGATGTTCCTTTCATCTTGACTCGTAATCTAGTTCCGTGCTGGACTTGCCCACACAACGTTACAATTGCCTGTTTGCCTGTTCTCAGTTGTTTTGTGATATGAATGATGTCATACTATGCTTACCGTATTATAAACTTCATCACTTTATCCTTAGCCCTCAATACAATGTGAAAAATAGACAATACATTAGCGATGGTACATGGTCATATCTTTCGAACCTGGTTTTATTATGTACTTTGCACTAAAATACAACTAATATTTTACATGGGTTCACCATAATAAGCTCTGTATATAGACCAAAGCTATTTTGTTTGGTTTTGCTGCCGCCTTAATATCTTCTGTTCTAGTACTTCTAATGTAAAACCTAAACTTTTCAGCGAGCTATGGAAAGTGGAACCGCCACCTTTTGAAGGTGGCGAGGCAACTATAACCGCAATGTCAGCTCTTGCTACAGTGGGTCAGTACCTGTCCACTAACAGTGCCAAAAGCACATTCCTGCGTAATACTGGGATGGTTGATAAGGCAATATCATCCAAACTTCCTCATGATCAAGATATGCAAGCTCAAAGCAATGTTGTATCTGTGCTCCAGACACAAGTCCATTCCGTAAAAGAGACCCTTTGTGAAACAAGGAGAGACATTGTTCGATGTCGTCAAGATATGCATGGTTTTGAAACCAGAATATCACACATTTGCTATGTTGTTTAGGAGCTTAGGGGAAATGAAGGCGAGTGTTATGGTGCTCCATCGTACAATACAGCATGAAAACATAACAGTCATGTCAAATGAACTGAGCTTCTGAACTTCTGGTGGTGCATTCATCTGCTAGACTATTAAGTTTTATGCCAAGCTTCCTTTTGTTATATAGTTGTAATTTGTTTTGGTGCGATACAAAATTTATTCTTAACGTGTAGCCACCGGCTGAAGAAAACAACAAGCCATTTTTGTATAGTGTAGGGTGTTCCCTATATTTGCACTGGTGGCGATCTTTGATGCCGAGTGGATGTATCTGTGCAATCGCCTTAATAGCCTAGCGTTAGTTTCAGCCTTATTTATTTCCTAGTCTTCTTTTTCCCTGGTTTGCTAGTGGCTGCAACTACCATGGGCCATATACGGGCCGTAGGACCCATGGGTCTCCTACGGGCCGTAGGATCCATGGGTCTCCTACGGGCCGTCGATAAATGGGCCTCCAACAGGGCCGTAGAATTGGTCGGCCTCGGGCCGTCGGAGAAATGGGTCTACATGGACCGTAAACGGGCGTAATTGGTATCAGCCCAGCACGGTAACGTGCCGTAGGACAACAAAGGCTTAATTCTGTCACAGGCATAACGAGTCGTTAATGGGAAAGAATATAGGACGGGCTGGAAACGGCGCAACGGCTTAACTGGCCAGGAACGGGCCGACTCTTGCCATGGGCCGAATTTGGCCCATTAGGGTAATAGGCCAGTAAAGGGCCACCTCTTGCCATGGGCCGAATTTGGACCATTAGGGGAACAGGCCAGTAATGGGCGGGAAGTAATCGAGGGCCGAAAAGGAGCCCAAGAACGTATGGGCCGTCAATAGGCCGAAAGCTAACACGGGCTGGAAACGGCCCATGTAAATCACGAGTCGTTAATGGGTACAAAGAAAATTACTGTTCATTATGGGCCAGAGTCACCGTGGGCCTGTAAAGGGCCGAAAGATATGAAGGCCTCATATGGGCCAAAAGACGTCGTGGGCCATACATGGGCCGAAATTGAAATGGGCTGGTGTTATATTCGACGTCCCACATGACGTTGTTGGGCGGATTTCCTTTTGGGCCTAACGGGTCGTGAGTTAACGGGCCATAAAATGGGCTATTTGCGAAGAGACCGTTAACAGGCTTTTCATGGGCCAGCCCGTTAACTTTTGATTAAGTCAAATGGGCCGGCTTTGTAAGCTAAATAGGCCAGTGGTGGGCCGTGGCACGTGTCGACATATCATAGGCGCCTATCTGACCCACGAGCTGACACGTGTTTCGTCTGGCCAATAAGAATTTTACACGTGGAAATTTCCCATTGGTCGGGGTTGTTAACGGGTTATCGGATCCAAAACCCGACCCGATAGCTTAACGGCGTTCCTTTACGGTGGATGCCACGTGTCGGTCACCCTTGACAAAAGCACTTCTGTGATGCGTGATTTATCGTCATGGAAGTGGACACTTCCGTGATGATAATTTTGGTAATGTCATGGAACACTTCTACGACAGCACAGGTATGACTATCTTGATTCTGTCATAAAATCGGCATGGATGTACATGCATGACAAAAAACGCGACCTATTGTGACAAACACGTATCATCATGGAAGTGTATTTTTTGTAGTGCTGGTGTGTTGCAGCTATATATAGAAGCATGGGTTCACCGACATTTGGCGCTGCCAGGATTGGATTGGTGGCCAAGAGGGCTTTTATTTCCTCCAGCCCAGCCGTAGCCTCATCCGTCCACTCGAAGTTTTCGGTGAATCGAAGAAGGCGATAAAGAGGTAGCGCCTTTTCTCCTAATCGGGGGATAAAGCGGCTTAGGGCGGCCACACATCCAGTTAGTTTCTGGATTTGCTTGAGGTCTGTTGGGGTAGCCAACTGTGACAGAGCTCGGATTTTAGCCGGGTTTGCTTCGATTCCTCTATTGGAAACAATAAATCCCAAGAGCTTTCCGGCTGGTACGCCGAAAACGCATTTTTCCGGGTTGAGCTTGATGTCATATGTTCGGAGATTGTCGAACATAAGCCTCAAGTCGTCTATTAATGATTCGACGTGTCTGGTTTTGATGACCACATTGTCTACATAAGCCTCCACTGTTTTGCCAATTTGTGTTTCCAGGCATGTCTGAATCATGCGTTGATAGGTTGCACCAACGTTTTTGAGCCCGAAAGGCATGGTCTTAAAATACAAGGGACTGTATGGAGTGGTAAACACCGTTGTGGCTTGATCAGACTCCGCAATCTTGATTTGATGGTATCCGGAGTATGCTTCGAGGAAACACAATGAGTCGTGTCCTGCGGTAGCGTCGATAATTTGATCGATGTGGGGGAGGGGGAAGGGATCCTTAGGGCAAGCCTTATTAAGGTCTTTGAAATCGACACATAGGCGCCAGGATTTATCCTTCTTTGGTACCATCACCAGGTTTGCTAGCCAGTCCGAATGTTTTATTTCTTTGATGAATCCGGCTTCAAGTAGCTTGGCTAGCTCTTCTCCCATGGCTTGTCGCTTGGGTTCTGAAAAGCGCCGAAGAGTCTGCTTGACCAGCTTGTATCCCTTTAGTATGTTTAGGTTATGTTCGGCCAGCCTGCGTGGGATAACTGGCATGTCTGAAGGATGCGAGGCGAAAATGTCCCAATTCTCACGCAAGAACTCTCGTAGTCAGCGTCTATTGTGGGGTTCAGCTGTGCCCCAATTGATGCTGTCTTTGTAGGGTCCGTTGGGTGGACCTGGAATTTGGCTATTTTGTCTGCCGGTTTAAAAGAGGTGGACTTGGGTCGTTTGTCGAGTATCTCGTCATCCCTGTATACTGCGGAGCACAGCGCAGTTAATTCTTCGGCCATGAGGGCTTCGGATAATGCCTCCGGGGCTAGTGTGGCAGTTTTATTTCCGGCGCGGAGTGCTATGTCCAGATCACTGGCTAGAGTGATGATTCCATTGGGCCCCAGCATCTTGAGCTTCATGTACCCGTAACGGGGTATAGCTTGGAAGCTTGTGAATGCGTCCTGCCCCAAGAGGGCGTGGTATCCACTTGTAAAAGGGGCCACTTGGAATGTGATTTCTTTGGACCTATAATTCTACGGAGTGCCGAATACCACATCCAGTGTGATTTTCCCTGCGCATCGTGCCTCC
Organism: Triticum aestivum; assembly: GCF_018294505.1. NCBI lineage: Eukaryota > Viridiplantae > Streptophyta > Magnoliopsida > Poales > Poaceae > Triticum > Triticum aestivum. Next base: position 247,721,538 of record NC_057810.1, read on the forward strand.
CGACTAGGGATGATTCCTATGAAGGTCGTGCTGCTTTGCTCAATGTGGCTCTTATCTATTTCCATTTTGTCAAGAGTTTCCTCATAGATGAGGTTTAATCCGCTGCCGCCGTCCGTGAGCACTTTAGTAAGCTGGAATCCGTCCACTATTGTACTAAGGACCAAAGCGGCTGGTGCTCGGACTTTTCTGAAATGAGGTTCATCGCTGGTGTTGAAGGTTATGGCCGTATCACTCCACGGGTTTATTGCTGCGACGTGGCAGACTACAACGAGGTTGTGGAGCGCTCGCTTGTGCCTATTGTTTGAGGCGAAAGTCTCGAAGACTGTCAGTACTGCATTGTTATTTTCTGCATGATGGTGCTCTGCGGTATTGTTGATGAGAAGGTCCTCGCCGCTCTTGGCCACCTGCTGGAATATCCAACATGCTCTAAGGCTGTGTGTTGGTCTGGTGTCCGGTGTGCTGTGAATTTTGCATGGCTTGTTGGGCCATCCCTCCTGTACGGTTCCACGCCCTGTAGAGGGCTTTGGCTTCTTTGTAATTGGGTTGAGTGACCTACGAGAGCGCACCCTTTTAGTTCGTACGAGGGGTTTAGCTAGGGCCGGAGGATCCCAGAATCTTGATTGGGTTTTCCAGGCGCTTTCCATCGCACAGTACTTCTGTACTATGGCCGCCAAGTCGGCGAAGCGTGCTATGGCACGACGACTTATGGCGTTGAGAATTCCCTTCTCCATGCAATTTTTGCAAAATAATAAGATTGCGCCTTCCTCGTGACAGTCCTTTACCTTGCTCATTACAAGGAGGAATCTGGCCCACAAGTGGTGTACTGTCTCTTGGGGCTCTTGTCTGATGTGGGAAAGATCACTTGTGTCTGGGTGGGTGGGTACACTTAAGTCCACATCCTAACCCAATCTGAGACCCAGGGGCAAAGGAGCTCCCGATCTTGACAGCTCGGGCTCCGGGACATTGCCCAATATTTGTAGCTCGCTGCCCGATTCTAAGTTCGAAGCCTGGGCCATGTACTCTTGTAGACGGGTATCCGGCTCGGAGAGCTCAGGAATCTAGACATATTTCGTCCTCCAAATAGAGGGGGAATCACTGTTTTGTTCCTCCATCACCGCTATCTCATGGGTGATCGGTGGCGATGCAATCCAAGAGCTTGTTTAGGGAGGAGAGCTCCATTGGATCCATCTGCTCGTGAATTCCGGGCTGACATGGAGGCTGTTCTTGATGACCTGAGAAGTCATCATCGGCGTGGCGGCCGAACGGGCGGCCATGATGAAGCTGCCTACCCGGAGTGTCTGGCCTACAGCCAGGGTTGCTCCAAAGGTGATGTTGTCCTTGACAACGAGGCGAGCCATCAAGCCTTATCGGCACGGCACAGTGGAACTCTCAATGAAATCACCAATGCCGGTGTCAAAACCGGCGGATCTCGGGTAGGGAGTCCTGAACTGTGCTCTAAGGCTAATGGTAACAGGAGGCAGGGGACACAATGTTTTACCCAGGTTTGGGCCCTCTCGATGGAGGTAATACCCTACTTCCTGCTTGATTGATCTTGATGATATGAGTATTACAAGAGTGGATCTACCAAGAGATCTTAGAGGCTAAACCCTAGAAGCTAGCCTATGATTATGATTGTCCTTGTCCTATGGACTAAACCCTCTGGTTTATATAGACACTGGAGGGGGCTAGGGTTACGCAGAGTCGGTTACAGAGAAGGAGATCTACATGTCCGAATTGCCAGGGTTTCCTTCCATGCAAAGGAGAGTCCCATCCGGACGCGGGGCGAAGTCTTCGTTCTTGTATCTTCATAGTCCAACAGTCCAGCCAAAGTATATAGTCCGGCTGTACAAAGACCCCTTAGTCCAGGACTCCCTCACGTGGCACCATACATAAAGTGATAAACACATTATACATATGAGACATGGTTTAGATTATGAAGATCTAGCTAGAGCTTCAAATGTACTGTGATTTGAAATCAACATAAAGTGGATTCAAAAAATCGAGTTTGATCTCATATAGTACACATAGTTCATATGTAACTCGAGACTAATCATGTGGTGTGGTGTGAAGATAATACACAAACGATGGTTTAACTTGACAATAATGATTATTGTAGATCTGATTAAAATAGAGAAACGAATTTAAATGCTTTGACTTCACAACAATCATTATTGTAAATCTTATACAAATAGAGAAATGAATTAAAATTTAGTTCATATTGAAGTGGTAGTATATACGTTTGGAATTCACTAAAATGTTCCTTTGAGTAGTAGGTTGCATGCATTATACACGTAGCGAAATATTTTAATTGAACGTAACATGAATTCAAAGTTTTGAATGACATTTGTAGTGCGAATTAATTTGGTACAGTACACGTTAGGCTTGTCCGAAAATTTCAACCCGTGCCTTGTTAGCCCGAAACATTTAAGATATATCTTTGCCTCGTTGTGCTCTGACAACACCCTCCATCTCAACCCGCGCCTTGCTATTTCAAAATTACAATGCGCACGAAAACTCCCACCTCCTCTGAAATCCTGACACAAGAAATGCCGGTGATACCCCTGAACCGAAAGAACCGCCTAAAATCGGTGGGGCTACTTTCGTAACTTACCCCACATTTCGGAAAAATGCGTCCCTAAGCCATGGTTCCCCAATCCCATCCCATCCACCCACCCATTCGTACACCGAGGCCATGAAAACTCGTGAAGCCCCACTCCCTCCTCCGTCCGCCACCCAGCCGGAGCCTCTTCGCCGACGATGTCGTCCACAGCAACACCTCGACATCCCTCATCCATCGTACCAGATGAGGATCCATTGTCGATCTGGTCGTCCCGCCGGTTCAGCCACCCTGTCCTCCGCCTCCAAGGAGCTGCCTCGACATTCCCCTCGTCTTTCGCGCCACCTCCATTCCCACACCGCTGTCTTCACCTGCACCACCGGTAGAGCATCATCATCACCGTTTCCTCGGATGAAGCTGCAGCCTAATCGGCGCCACCAAAGAGGTTGTACACTAATCGCCGCATTCTTCTTGATTCGATCTCACGGTGCTGCCGGCGCTCGGTCCCAAGCCGACACGACGTCGCTCCATCCACGGCGGCGTCGTTGGCCACTTCCTCCATGTCATCGCTCCCTCGGCGATGACGTCCACATCAGTAGGAGCTACTGCTTCTTTAGCTCTCACTCGCGCTGCTGCTCTGCTCTTGCTCTCGGTCCCCTGCCTGGTCTGCTCTTGCTATTGCTCTTGCTCGCGCTGCTACTCTCTCTCTTGCTCTTGCTTGCGATGCTGCTCCGATTTAGCTACGCTTCAGTTGACTGAA
>NC_057810.1:247725437-247730188 GCF_018294505.1 Triticum aestivum
GTACCCCACTATCTATCTTAGGGTTGAGGGTGGGGGTGGTGGTGGGGCGGTGGCGTGGGGATCGCCGAAGAAAAAGCTCGGCACAGGGGGGGCTTAATGGATGGACGGGGCGGCGGCGGACCAGCGGTGGGGAGTGTTTTCGGGGCGGGCAGGGCGGCGCACCTCCGACCGTAGGCGGCCGGGCCGGCTGTTTGGCCGGTGGGGGCTGGCAGCTCAGGGGGGTGGAGGTTGAAGATGAACTGCAGGCCCTTGATTTCGTATCCAATGGCTGCAAAATCGACTAACCAGAGATGAAAAACTTAGTCGACTAACGTGTAGTCTCACCTCTAGTGTGTTCAGTTTCGATAGTAAAATTCAGTTTTGATGGCAAAATTCAATTTTGATAGTTAAGTTCAGTTTCGAGAGTTAAATCCAGTTTTGAGAGTTAAGTTCAGAGATGAGCAGCTGATGTATTTTACATCTAGCACTTTGTGGTTATATTTTTTACGTCATCTATTGGAGATGCTGTTAGAATTCCACTCAGGTTAACGTTGTTCATTGTCTCTCTTGTCCTACTTCAGCCTCGGCGTCGTACAACTCACCAGAGCTGCTTCAACGACGAAATGCTCCATCACAGCGGAGCAGTACCTCGGGCTCCATCTCCAGACGCCTAAGATCTTCTTCCCCTCCTCCGAAAGCCAAGTCAGCTGGAGCATCCTCACCGGCTAACCCAATCACGCTGAGATCGACATGGCTTCGCCAAAGAGGTTGTACACTTGTTGCATCTCTTTTTTATTGTACATGTTATATATATTGTCCACTGAGCACTTGTAGTAACGGGAAATACACTTATTTTATCCTACTATATGACAAGCAGTGAGGTACCAGGCAACTTAGCTATCCGTGATGGACTCTCTTGAACGCCATCATTATTTATCTCTACGCGTTTGAGCTGTGCATTTGTCGATGGGCCTGGGAGTTGAGCTAGTAGGGCAATGGCCTGGGTCCAAAGTAACAGAAGTAGCACAAAAACATTTTAGTGTAGGCTTTTCCTTGCGCAAGCCTGCCTACTAGAATCGCCAGTGCTTGAAAGGAAAAGTGAATGAAAAACATAGGAATTGGAAAGTTTCCTATGGTAGTACTATTCATGAATTTGGTTCCAAGGAATGGAGCAAAGGAAAACTGTAGGATTTGTTCCTTAATGTCTCCTTGAAAGAAAAACCATAGGAATTTTAATTTCCACTTGTCCTCCTTTTCAAATTCCTATTCATGAAGCACAAGACTAAGAGATAGTAGCATATTAGCATTATAACCGTACATTTTCTTGTGGTTTGACTTAATCTCACCATGCTTCTTTGCATCCTGTGATCTTCCAATTCTTGTGAATCAAACACCCAGATTGGCAAAAATCCTGTGTTTTTAAATTCTCTGTTTTGCACATGCATTCCTATCCTATTCCTGTCTATTTCCTATCCCTGCATTGTTGGAATCCTCCAATTCAAACGGGCCCTTACAGAATTACTTCTCTTACAGATAGTTGTCAAAGAAAAGCTTGTGTGGTTTGTCCCGCTCCTGTTGCGCCATTGTCCACCCCATCTTAGCTGCTCCAACGACAGAAGGGTCTAGCACAGCAGGGATCCGGCCTCCAGACTGTCTTCCACCGCCTCGGATCTTCTTCCCCGCCGCCGGTAGCCATGAAAACTGCGTTACCATCAACAACCGAGCAGATGACCTTGAGGAATACATGGGTCCGCAAGAGAGGTCGCACTCTTTTGTGTCTGCTTACGTTATGCATCGCTTAATACTACATGCTACTTTATCATCCTGTTCTTCGATTAGACTCGAAGTCAGCTCCAAATTAATTGTCAAACTTGAGTTTTTAAATGGTTGTGGGGTACATATCGGGGCCGCAATCAATAGTATCTATGTACTATGTGGTTAATCTCTGGTGTCTACTATGAGTTTCATGTTGGGTGGGAAACAAACAGTAAAGAAGCCATTATCTGCCTGCTATTATTGGTTTTGGGTCTATCCACAGGTTGCTACCATCACTCTGGATTTCTACATGGTCTCCTTACATAATCTCACTATGTTTTATTCCTATGCATGGCAGTTATTGTAAACAATGGAGCTGAAGATGTAGAGCAAAAGAGACGAGCCTTGCATGGCAATAAAATTTCATGCAGACGTCGCTCCATGGTAGGCGCCAAGGTAGCCCCCCCTCCACCCATTTCGGATTGTAATCGAGAGGAAGATATCTATTATGAGGGGGATTCGGAAGGAGAAGACTACTCCTATTTACCCCCTGAGGTCTTTGCTCTAACTTGGCATGCTGATGTTGGTTATATCATGCATATGGTGCCTTGCATTGCTTACTTTATACATTAAATATGTCATCTGCTTAGTTTAGACATCCTTTGTGCGAATGCCATATGTTTAGTTTATTCATTGTTTATGTGAATTATGCAACGCCATCTTGTTTAGCCAGGTATCATATATGTGAATTTTGCAATGCCATCCTGCTTAGCGAGTCATCTTATATGTAAATTATATCATGCCATCCTCTTTTATCGTTACATATTACATTTCTCATCAATTTTAGTACATTCAACTGATCTTCGTGTGCATTAGCCATTTGACACGGTGATGGAAAATTCTAGAGTGAAAACAAGGTCTTCAGATCAGACTATGCTATCTAACGAAGCGCATATCTCGATGGTTACGGATAGCACCTCAAAGGAGGATTCAGAGACAGATAACTAGTCCAATTCCCCCCCCCCCCGAGGTGTATGCTCTAACTTGGCAGGGTTATGTTGCTCATATTGTGCGTATGGTGTCTTGCGTTGCTATGTTATATGATTAGTTTGGACATGCTTTGTGTGAATGCCACCTATTTAGTGTCTAATTACCATATATGTGAATTATGCATTGCAATCTTGTTGCAAGACATTATATATGTGAATTATACAATGCTATCTTGTTGCAAAGGCATTATATATGTGAATTATGCAATGCCATCATGTTTAGCCAACCATCATGTATGTGAATCATATCATGCTATCATGTTTTTGTATTACGTGTTCCATTTGTCGACAATGTTTGTATATTCAACTACTCTTCCTGTGCATCAGCCATTTGAAGCGGTGATGGAAGTATCTAGAGTGAGAACAAGTTATTCAGAGCAGACAATGCTACCTGCTGAAGCAGACATCTTGCTGGTTACAGAGAGCTCCTCAGAGGGGGATTCAGAGACTTATGACCAGTCCTATTTCCCCCCTGAGGTCTATGCTCAAAGTTGGCAGGGTTATATTACCCATGTCATGCATGTTGTCTTGCATTGCTTAGTTTTTACATCATATATCGATTGCCATTTGCTTACTTTCTTACTATATAAATCATATATTTGAATTATATCATGTCATCATGTTTACATAGTACATACACAGCATCTATGTCATAGCCCTAGCTTAGTCCTTGCCTGACTCTGCATAAGCATCCATGCATCATGTTTAAATTTAAATAAACTTGAAATGGGGATGCTTAAACCCTAGCACCAAATGAATTCAACTAGGGTCAAAATAAAATCTTTTTCATTGAACTCAAAATGCCCTCTAAAAATGTTCAACATTTCTGGTTTGAGGTGAAAGCATCTACCAAAAATGGTCTATATTTTTGCAGGACATATTGGGCTCTGAATTAAATCATACTCTATTTCCATTTGGGCATTTAAATGCTATACAATATTTTAAATGCTCAAATAATCATAAACTAAAATGTTTGCTGTTGGTTATATTCCAAACAGTGGCATTGAGCAGTTTCATGATTTCTGGATCTGTTGAAGTATTTTTAATAAAGCCCTGAAGTTACAGAATACTAGAAAAACAAAAACAATTAGAAGAGAGGGAGAGAAGGACTTACCTGGCGCCAGCAACCGGCCCAACTCCTGTGCTGGCAGCTCACCTGTGCGGCCCAGCCCACCTGGCCCCTCTCCTGTCGTCTTCCTCCCTGCCAGGAGGACGGGCGCGTGCCCGACGCGCGTGCACCGCCGCCCGTGCCACCTCCTGCTTCCTGCCGCTTTCCCCTCGTCGACCTCGGCCTCCCTCGCGACTGTGACGCCCGGATAATTAAGCTACAGTAATCCCATGTTAATGGTGCCATGTTCTCACATTACTGTTGCTAATCGTCTTTTGCTCCAAGGCATGATTCAAATTCAAGTTCAAACTGAAGTCCAAAATTCAAAATTCTCAAATGTAAAAAAAATGTTCATTGGGCTGCAAATATTCACTAGCTATTTATCATGTGGCAACCAACATCATTTGGCTCTCTTTCAATCTGTAGGAAAATATAAAGTGGCCCAACACATATTAGTTGACCTATTCAATTTCTAAAAATGCTTGAACAATTTCTTTGGCTCTAAAACTTTTTTCGCAACACCACAGTGTTGTTCTCGAATTATGTGCCAAATTTGAAGTTTGACTAAATTCATTTTTGTCACTCAAATAAATACAAACAGTGGTTAGCTGAAATACGCAAAAGGGAAAATAGAAAATGGCCTTACTAAACTGCTGTGTAACTGGGTCATTGATGACCATAGTGCTTTTGGCCCAGCCTAACTGGCTTTTCCTCCACCTCCCGCTACAGGAGACAGGGGCCATGGCGTGGCACGCATCCACCCCCACCGTGGTCGTTGTAATCGCCGTGTTGGGCATCCCGCGGTCCTCGCGGCGGATAAGAACCCCGAGCCTCGTTGACGAACCCTACACCGCTCGACC
>NC_057810.1:247730354-247738241 GCF_018294505.1 Triticum aestivum
CTCGTCGTCAATCCGTCGATCCCGCGCCGCCGAGCTACCCTCGCCGCGGCACCAGGTCCAAGAGGTGCGCCATCGACGCCTTCGTCGACTACCTCACCGGAACGAGGCAGGGAAGCCCCATCGGCGTCGCCATCATCCCGTCTTCCCCAACGGTCCCCGCCATCGCTCGTCGGTGATTCGTCGCCCCAGCACCACCCGACCCTCCCCGAGCACGCCAACGGACTCACCGTGAGCTCCTCCCCCGGAACCCCCCTTTTCCCCTTCGATTTGGCTCCCGTAGGCCTCCGTCACTGTCGTGTACGCCCTTGTATGCGCGCGCTCGCCAGCTCCTGTCTGCTGCTGCGATGCTGCTTGCGTTGCCGCTGCTCCTTCCCCGCAGCTCCCGCCCACCTGCTCCCGTGCTGGTTGCTGTTGTTGTGCGGCTGCTGTTGCCCAGCGCCGTCCCGCTCCCCTGCGCCCTGGCCGCCCAATGCCGCTTGCGTCCTTGTCCCGCACGCGCCTCCCCTGCCTTGCTGCTACCGCCCTAACCCCGTGCTCCGGCTCCGCCCTCGCCGGCTGGTTCCGGCCGTCCCGCCTCCGCAACCGGACGCGTGACGCCGCACTCCACTGTCGGGGTTGCTACCGCCGGCCGCCTGTTGCTGGTTGCTTGCTCAAGCAGCCATGGCCGAATGCCCCTGTACGTGCGTGCGTGTGCACATGGCTGGGCCTCTGGCCGGCTCTGTGCAATTTAATTAGGGGGCTAATTCCCCTCTAAGGCTAACCCTCATCACTAACCACCCATGACAGATGGGCCCCCTGGGTTAAATAACCCTTGATTCTAAAAATATGAGTCAATTACATGTGGACCCCCACTGCTGTTAGTTAACTGTTAAATTTTATTAAAATTGCCTGAGTCAATAACAGCCGGGTCCCGCCTGCACTATTCCCCTTTTTGACTAGTCAATGTTGACTAGGTCAACCCTGCCACTGGACCCCACCAGTCAGCCTCTGTGGCTAGCACATGGCTAGGTACACTTAGTATTTTCTGTTTATTCGGGAATTAAAATAAATGCAGAAATTATTTTAAAACTTTAAAAAATCATATCTTTTAATCCGTAACTCGGATGAAAATGCTTTCTACATGAAAGTTGATCAGAACGACGAGACGAATCCGGATACGCAGTCCGTTCGTCCGCCACACACCCCTAACCTATCGAACTCGCAAATTTCCCCCTCCGGCTCCTCTGCCCGGAAACACGAAACACCGGGGATATTTTCCCGGATGTTTCCCCCCTTAACCGGTATCACCTACTACCGCGTTAGGGCACACCGAACACCGCGTATTGCCTTGTTATATTTGTGATGCTTTGTTTGCTCTGTATTCATTATTTCTTCCCCCTCTTCTCTCCGGTAGACTACGAGACTGACGCTGCTGCTGACCAGTTCGACTACGGAGTTGACGACCCCCTCTCTTGCCAGAGCAACCAGGCAAGCCCCCCCTGATCACCAGATATCGCCTATTCTCTTCTATACTGCTTGCATTAGAGTAGTGTAGCCTGTTACTGCTTTCCGTTGATCCTATTCTGATGCATAGCCTGACATTGTTGCTACATCTGTTGATACCTTACCTGCAATCCTAAATGCTTAGTATAGGATGCTAGTTTATCATTATTGGCCCTACATTCTTGTCGGTCTGCCATGCTATACTACTGGGCTGTGATCACTTCGGGAGGTGATCACGGGCATATACTATATACTTTACACAGTTACATTACCTGTGATACTGATCGGAGACGGGGGCTAAAGGGGCAGGTGGCTCCATCCCGGTAGAGGTGGGCCTGAGTTCCCGACGGCCCCCGACTGTTACTTTGTGGCGGAGCGGCAGGGCAGGTTGAGACCACCTAGGAGACAGGTGGGCCTGACCCTGTTCGGCGTTCGCGGATACTTAACACGCTTAACGAGATCTTGGTATTTGATCTGAGTTGGCTACGAGCCTATACGCACTAACCATCTACGTGGGAGTAGTTATGGGTATCCCGGCGTCGTGGTATCAGCCGAAGCACTTCAGACGTCAGCGACGGAGCGGCGCGCGCCGAATTGGACTGGAACGCCACTAGGCTAGGTCTGCTTTCGGCTGCCCTCGCAACGTGCAGGTGTGCTATGGGCGATGGGCCCAGACCCCTGTGCGCTTGGGTTTAGACCGGCGTGCTGGCCTCTCTGTTTTGCCTAGGTGGGGCTGTGACGTGTTGATCTTCCGCGGCCGGGCATGACCCAGGAAAGTGTGTCCGGCCAAATGGGATCAAGCGTGTTGGGCTATGTGGTGCACCCCTGCAGGGAAGTTAATCTATTCGAATAGCCGTGATCTTCGGTAACAGGACGACTTGGAGTTGTACCTTGACCTTATGACAACTAGAACCGGATACTTAATAAAACACACCTTTCCAAGATCCACAGACAACCCGGTGATCGCTTTTCCACAGGGCGACGAGGGGAGGATCGCCGGGTAGGATTATGCTATGCGATGCTACTGGAGATGCTACTTGGAGATGCTACTTGGAGATGCTACTTGGAGGACTTCAATCTACTCTCTTCTACGTGCTGCGAGACGGAGGCTGCCAGAAGCGTAGTCTTCGATAGGACTAGCTATCCCCCATTTATTCTGGCATTCTGCAGTTCAGTCCACCGATATGGCCTCCTTACACATATACCCATGCATATGTAGTGTAGTTCCTTGCTTGCGAGTACTTTGGATGAGTACTCACGGTTGCTTTCTCCCCCCCTTTTCCCCCTTTCCTTTCTTTCTGGTTGTCGCAACCAGATGCTGGAGTCCAGGAGCCAGACGCCACCGTCGACGACGACCCTTACTACACCGGAGGTGCCTACTACTACGTGCAGCCCGCTGACGACGACCAGGAGTAGTTAGGAGGATCCCAGGCAGGAGGCCTGCGCCTCTTTCGATCTGTATCCCAGTTTGTGCTAGCCTTCTTAAGGCAAACTTGTTTAACTTATGTCTGTACTCAGATATTGTTGCTTCCGCTGACTCGTCTATGATCGAGCACTTGTATTCGAGCCCTCGAGGCCCCTGGCTTGTATTATGATGCTTGTATGACTTATTTTATTTGTAGAGTTGTGTTGTGCTATCTTCCCGTGAGTCCCTGATCTTGATCGTACACATTTGCGTGCATGATTAGTGTACCATTGAATCGGGGGCGTCACAAGTTGGTATCAGAGCCGACTGCCTGTAGGAATCCCCCTTCCACACTCCTTGGCCGAAGTCGAGTCTAGACATTGCAAAAACTTTTACTAACTTGGCTGTGTGCCTTACGGGCCCACGTCGCCATCGGGTGGTATTAGGATCTTTTATTCCTCGTCTATACTCTGGGACTCTGATCTCTCTACTATTCGTGTTAAATGAATTTGCTAACTCTAAGATTAGGATCTCGTGATCGCATCCACCCTAAGAGCCCCTTATTGCAGAGGATCGCCTGCTACATCAGAAGATTCCGAAGATACTCTCTGATGTTCTCTCGAGACTTGTGCCCATCACTTGGCTATTCCTGACCACCGATAAATCCGTATGTATAACTACTTACACTTGCCATTCTTACGATCATCCCCCATTGATCTTTTTATTACAAGATACCCCGAAGTTTTCTCTATTGTTCCGAGAGTACTTTGTGCCTACTGCCTAGCAGTTCTTTGCCACATGAATACCCCTTCGAATAAATCCTCGCACTTGTCGAGTATCCGCTCATCCCCAGTTGTTCATGTGTTTCACAAAAGTCTTCGAAATAATATTCGGTCTTCCGAAAATCCTTTGGGGCCTTTGGCTCTTGAAATTCTTGCTTGCTTGCATTATGGATAATCCATAAGTCTCGTAGTCATATTGACATTCCTTGTCATTACCATTTTGAGTCTGTTGACTCAATATGTTTGCGAATACACACAATCATCATTGATCCTTATAAATTACCTTTTCGGCTGAGCTGCCATTCTTTTTACTGGAATTGGTTCTCGACCAATCCAATTGTCTTTGATTGTACCCTACGGCTATTCAACTTATCCACCCCTAATTAGAGCATTGCTTCTGATCCCTTGATTTGGAAATCATAATTCCTTTGCATTTGACAATTGAGTTAGTCAGTTGTTTCTATAATCTGCTTCCTCTAGTTGAGTACCGATGCTCACGTTAGATCCCTTGTGGACCACCAGATCCTTTGTTGGATTTTATCTGACAACGCCCTTCATATTCAATAAACTTGTGAGCCTTTTCTCGGATACATAATGCCTTTGGTAAATTGTATCGTCTGCTTTCTCAACCATGCTCTGCCTTCGAGCTTGAGTTAATTACTTCTAAAAGATTCTGGTATAGGATTCTAAGATGCCCTGATGGGTTGAACCTATGCCTTCCTTAATATGTGTGAACTCAAAAGTTTTCACGAGTCGTACTCTTCTGGTATTTTGCCAGATAAAATTTCAACGCTATAACTTCATTGAAAGCGAGAAGTGAATGAAAGGGTATGCATTGGAGAAGTGGGAGTCGACCTTGAACTTTATGTTCATGCCCATGGACGCGATGTATATCCTATCATGGAAGCTTCTTGTAACAATAACTATTTCCTTGATAACTAACATATGGTATCTGTGAATTGATCCCTTGCAACCGTGGTTCCGACCATGATTGTTCTTCTTTGATCTCATTTCTCGGACAAGTTAAAACAATTGTCTCCTATGGATCAATACACCAGTCCAACCTTTACTTTGATCTTGTGTCGAGTATTACCCCCCTGGTATCTCGAGATTATCATGGAACTGCATAACTCCTTATGAGTTCTTCATCAAGTGCTACCTTCCCACTGATTCCAATTTTTCACGTGGCTCTGAGTTAATAAACACTCAAAGACACCGATAACGGAACCGAGTCCGCACTACGGTTCAACAACTCTTCAGTAAGCTTCTATAAGTATGAGTTTGTACCCGATCACGCCATTCCTAGCCTGTTTGGCTATATCATTGTCGTGATGATTTTAACTGTGCTACCCGGTCCTTCTTCTCGGAGCACAATTTTCGACGATGAACTAACCTTACGTTGATCCTCATCGTCATACCATTTCGCCTTGAACAACAAGCTTGGTTTTGAGTTGTGTCGTAACCTTGGTTCCAATAACCTTTCACTTCATCATTACTTTGACTTGATGTCGTCGCCGATCGATTACATCTTCATGAACTCTCGCGACAAAAGGTGTCGTGATCATCAACATTCTGAGCTCATCCAGGATATCAATTGAATTCATGATGAGAAATACCATCCTTGCCCTCGATGAATTGTATTATCATCGACCACTTTATTGCCTTCCCACCAACACAAGCTTGTTCATGCGTGGTGTTATACCTTGAGTTCCTTGCTATCCAGCAATTGTTCTTCTTTACCTTAGAGTATTACCATCCTTTTTGTCAAGAATGTTCTGAGAATTGTTCCACCTCTTGAGAATTCTTGACGTAGAAATACTTCTCACCATCACCATTCTTTCTTGGTCCCCGTGTTAATTCCAACAAGTGAAGGGTGTTGTTTGGATTCTTTCCTTCTAGCAACCCTATTTTTTTAGTTAAGGGTCGAAAGTTCATTCTTAGGCTATTGACTATTGAATCACCATTCTGACATTGGTCGTGCAACCCAACCCATATTTCGGGTTCACCTTACAACCAATGTTTAATTGTGTATGTTTTCCTCGAGCATACTTCCTTATATCATTTGATCTGACCAATGTTATCTCCTTGTTCACTTAATTGTGGAAATCCATCTTTTGGGAATCTCGGTGAATTGTCGTTGAGTTCACCAGACACCTCCTTGTCCTCTCCTTGGGTTAATGATGGACTCTTGATAACGGAAAACACTTCATAGTTCATTTCCCCGAGAATCTTACAATGTCATCTCGTCAATTTGCGTTGCACCTTTTTCTTCTCAGGTATCCTAAGTCTGAGGTATCCTGACACCAATCGGATCTGAATCTCGGTCAGATATGATGGTTGGGACACCTTTCCAAGAGTTATGATGTTGATCCTTTGATGACCCGCTAACATGATGTCATGCCTAGCACCCCCCCCCCCGGCTGGAGGACCTATCATTATAGATTCCTTTTCAGCAAGGTTATCCATTCATCCATGAGGAAATTGTAAGACTTATTCTACAAGTTATTCCTGATGGATCCTTCGTGTTTCCAAAGTCTGATCTTCACCTGAAGACCATGTCAATGCTATCTCGAAGCATGTCAATGGTACTCTGATTTTCAACAAGAGCATTTGAAGCCCAATGCTAAATGTTTCTTGCTCAATTATCCGAACACCGTTGTATGGATAATGTCATGAAAATTCTCTCCCGTACCTAAGGAGTTTTCTACATTATATCATGTCATGGATATCATGATCTGCTTGTCCTTGGGTAGGATATACCCTTGAAATATGTGTTTAAACACAATTTCCTTTCCATTGTCCTATTTAATCTGATAATCGTATTTTCCCTTCCATTGGTTGGTTTAACGTTTCTTGTGATCTATATGATCTAAGCAGGAATAATCTCCTGCTTATGTAAACACCTCGGTGTATAACTCTGTCAGTAAGACCCTGTTACTACTGTTGATGACATTCTGGTATCCACCGATGGACGAGAACTTTGCCTAATGGTCCGCCTCGTTCAACGAGCAGGAAAATGGTTCTCTTTGTCCCTCGCCCTTGGTACCAATGATGCTACCAACATAACTGACCGGTTATTCACTGACATGCCTTGCTATCATGGCCGTGCAAGATGTCAATGCCCTTCCTACTTTAACCACGTGGTGGCCCCATAACCCACAGTTCCACAGGATCGAAACCTGACTCTCCTATACACCCCCCTGTTTTTAAGGTTGTTCCTCGCACCTGGCCTCGTATGTAATTCACGAGCCACCTTCCGTGTGATCCTCAATCCTGGTATTAAACACAATACTTGTTTCCGTTGCTTTGAACCCCTTTCACACTCTGTTTCAGGCAACGAACGATTGCCTACCCGCTTGAAAATTCTCATGGTACCTCCTTACTTTACTCTCGATATTTTCTTAAGTATTAATTCAAGAGTTACTTTCCGCCACCTTCCCCGATGTTAACTACCAGATAGTCAACCTTGCAGAGGTCCGTTCTCCCAAAATATACCCACCCTTTATTCTTTCGTAAGTACGATTGAGTTCTCGAAGAAAGGAAGCCGACTTCATCATGATGACTGAAGCATAGGGTTGAAGACATCAATGTTATGGATCGACCTCTTCGAGAAGAGCAACAACGATCAAGAAGAATCACTAGGATTTCGTAACCTATTCTTCCCCCTTACACACCTCTTAAATGTCGGGACGAGATTTCTTGTAGTGGAGGAGAATTGTGACGCCCGGATATTTAAGCTACAGTAATCCCATGTTAATGGTGCCATGTTCTCACATTACTGTTGCTAATCGTCTTTTGCTCCAAGGCATGATTCAAATTCAAGTTCAAACTGAAGTCCAAAATTCAAAATTCTCAAATGTAAAAAAAATGTTCATTGGGCTGCAAATATTCACTAGCTATTTATCATGTGGCAACCAACATCATTTGGCTCTCTTTCAATCTGTAGGAAAATATAAAGTGGCCCAACACATATTAGTTGACCTATTCAATTTCTAAAAATGCTTGAACAATTTCTTTGGCTCTAAAACTTTTTTCGCAACACCACAGTGTTGTTCTCGAATTATGTGCCAAATTTGAAGTTTGACTAAATTCATTTTTGTCACTCAAATAAATACAAACAGTGGTTAGCTGAAATACGCAAAAGGGAAAATAGAAAATGGCCTTACTAAACTGCTGTGTAACTGGGTCATTGATGACCATAGTGCTTTTGGCCCAGCC
>NC_057810.1:247739035-247740557 GCF_018294505.1 Triticum aestivum
GCCCCACTCCCTCCCTTTCCTGAACTAAATCGCCCGCTGCCCTCGTCGTCAATCCGTCGATCCCGCGCCGCCGAGCTACCCTCGCTGCGGCACCAGGTCCAGGAGGTGCGCCATCGACGCCTTCGTCGACTACCTCACCGGAACGAGGCAGGGAAGCCCCATCGGCGTCGCCATCGTCCCGTCTTCCCCAACGGTCCCCGCCATCGCTCGTCGGTGATTCGTCGCCCCAGCACCACCCCGACCCTCCCCGAGCACGCCAACGGACTCACCGTGAGCTCCTCCCCCGGAACCCCCCTTTTCCCCTTCGATTTGGCTCCCGTAGGCCTCCGTCACTGTCGTGTACGCCCTTGTATGCGCGCGCTCGCCAGCTCCTGTCTGCTGCTGCGATGCTGCTTGCGTTGCCGCTGCTCCTTCCCCGCAGCTCCCGCCCGCCTGCTCCCGTGCTGGTTGCTGCTGTTGTGCGGCTGCTGTTGCCCAGCGCCGTCCCGCTCCCCTGCGCCCTGGCCGCCCAATGCCGCCTGCGTCCTTGTCCCACACGCGCCTCCCCTGCCTTGCTGCTGCCGCCCTAACCCCGTGCTCCGGCTCCGCCCTCGCCGGCTGGTTCCGGCCGTCCCGCCTCCGCAACCGGACGCGTGACGCCGCACTCCACTGCCGGGGTTGCTACCGCCGGCCGCATGTTGCTGGTTGCTTGCTCAAGCAGCCATGGCCGAATGCCCCTGTACGTGCGTGCGTGTGCACATGGCTGGGCCTCTGGCCGGCTCTGTGCAATTTAATTAGGGGGCTAATTCCCCTCTAAGGCTAACCCTCATCACTAACCACCCATGACAGATGGGCCCCCTGGGTTAAATAACCCTTTATTCTAAAAATATGAGTCAATTACATGTGGACCCCCACTGCTGTTAGTTAACTGTTAAATTTCATTAAAATTGCCTGAGTCAATAACAGCCGGGTCCCGCCTGCACTATTCCCCTTTTTGACTAGTCAATGTTGACTAGGTCAACCCTGCCACTGGACCCCACCAGTCAGCCTCTGTGGCTAGCACATGGCTGGGTACACTTAGTATTTTCTGTTTATTCTGGACTTAAAATAAATGCAGAAATTATTTTAAAACTTTAAAAAATCATATCTTTTAATCCGTAACTCGGATGAAAATACTTTCTACATGAAAGTTGATCAGAACGACGAGACGAATCCGGATATGCTGTCCGTTCGTCCGCCACACACCCCTAACCTATCGAACTCGCAAATTTCCCCCTCCGGCTCCTCTGCCCGGAAACACGAAACACCGGGGATATTTTCCCGGATGTTTCCCCCCTTAACCGGTATCACCTACTACCGCGTTAGGGCACACCGAACACCGCGTATTGCCTTGTTATATTTGTGATGCTTTGTTTGCTCTGTATTCATTATTTCTTCCCCCTCTTCTCTCCGGTAGACTACGAGACTGACGTTGCTGCTGACCAGTTCGACTACGGAGTTGACGACCCCCTCTCTTGCCAGAGCAACCAGGCAAGCCCCCCCT
>NC_057810.1:247740567-247762821 GCF_018294505.1 Triticum aestivum
TGATCACCAGATATCGCCTATTCTCTTCTATACTGCTTGCATTAGAGTAGTGTAGCCTGTTACTGCTTTCCGTTGATCCTATTCTGATGCATAGCCTGACATTGTTGCTACATCTGTTGATACCTTACCTGCAATCCTAAATGCTTAGTATAGGATGCTAGTTTATCATTATTGGCCCTACATTCTTGTCGGTCTGCCATGCTATACTACTGGGCTGTGATCACTTCGGGAGGTGATCACGGGCATATACTATATACTTTACACAGTTACATTACCTGTGATACTGATCGGAGACGGGGGCTAAAGGGGCAGGTGGCTCCATCCCGGTAGAGGTGGGCCTGAGTTCCCGACGGCCCCCGACTGTTACTTTGTGGCGGAGCGGCAGGGCAGGTTGAGACCACCTAGGAGACAGGTGGGCCTGACCCTGTTCAGCGTTCGCGGATACTTAACACGCTTAACGAGATCTTGGTATTTGATCTGAGTTGGCTACGATCCTATACGCACTAACCATCTACGTGGGAGTAGTTATGGGTATCCCGGCGTCGTGGTATCAGCCGAAGCACTTCAGACGTCAGCGACGGAGCGGCGCGCGCCGAATTGGACTGGAACGCCACTAGGCTAGGTCTGCTTTCGGCCGCCCTCGCAACGTGCAGGTGTGCTATGGGCGATGGGCCCAGACCCCTGTGCGCTTAGGTTTAGACCGGCGTGCTGGCCTCTCTGTTTTGCCTAGGTGGGGCTGCGACGTGTTGATCTTCCGCGGCCGGGCATGACCCAGGAAAGTGTGTCTGGCCAAATGGGATCAAGCGTGTTGGGCTATGTGGTGCACCCCTGCAGGGAAGTTAATCTATTCGAATAGCCGTGATCTTCGGTAACAGGACGACTTGGAGTTGTACCTTGACCTTATGACAACTAGAACCGGATACTTAATAAAACACACCTTTCCAAGTTCCACAGACAACCCGGTGATCGCTTTTCCACAGGGCGACGAGGGGAGGATCGCCGGGTAGGATTATGCTATGCAATGCTACTGGAGATGCTACTTGGAGATGCTACTTGGAGATGCTACTTGGAGGACTTCAATCTACTCTCTTCTACGTGCTGCGAGACGGAGGCTGCCAGAAGCGTAGTCTTCGATAGGACTAGCTATCCCCCTTTTATTCTGGCATTCTGCAGTTCAGTCCACCGATATGGCCTCCTTACACATATACCCATGCATATGTAGTGTAGTTCCTTGCTTGCGAGTACTTTGGATGAGTACTCACGGTTGCTTTCTCCCCCTTTTTTCCCCCTTTCCTTTCTTTCTGGTTGTCGCAACCAGATGCTGGAGTCCAGGAGCTAGACGCCACCGTCGACGACGACCCTTACTACACCGGAGGTGCCTACTACTACGTGCAGCCCGCTGACGACGACCAGGAGTAGTTAGGAGGATCCCAGGCAGGAGGCCTGCGCCTCTTTCGATCTGTATCCCAGTTTGTGCTAGCCTTCTTAAGGCAAACTTGTTTAACTTATGTCTGTACTCAGATATTGTTGCTTCCGCTGACTCGTCTATGATCGAGCACTTGTATTCGAGCCCTCGAGGCCCCTGGCTTGTATTATGATGCTTGTATGACTTATTTTATTTGTAGAGTTGTGTTGTGATATCTTCCCGTGAGTCCCTGATCTTGATCGTACACATTTGCGTGCATGATTAGTGTACGATTGAATCGGGGGCGTCACAGCGACGCCACACAGCCCCGACCGCTCTCTCACTCTCTCCCGTGCTTCCCCCCTCCTCTGTTTCTCTCGCGCACAGCCACCCGAACACGCCGTCGCCGCCGTTCGCCATAGCCGCAGCCACCAGCCCTCCCTCGCCCTGCCGCCAGGTCCAGAAGCTCCGCCACTGACCTCTACACCGTCCCCACCAAGCCACACGAGCGGACGCGCCCTACAGCGGCTTCCCCGACCTCTTCTTCAAGCTTCGGCCGCCGAGATCGCTGCCGACCGTGTGCCCTCCCTAACGCCTCCCCAAGCCCGCTGACCCCCTCTCCGACCCCGCTATGAGCTCCTCTTCCTCTCCCCTAGTTCCCGTGCTCGTTTTGGCCTCCGTAGCCGCCGTTTCCACCGCACCCGAAAGCTCCCCGCCGCCGGCCATGGCGTCGTCGTGGCTAGAGCCACCGTGGCTCGAAGCCAAGCTCACCGTTGTGCTCAGCGCAGCACCAGGAGCCCGTAGCCACCACCAGCTCCTCCTCCCGTGCACCGTTGTGCTCACTGCTGCTCCTCCACCCAACCCCGTCCGAACTCCCGCCGCCGCATTCGTGCTCGCCGCCGTTGACTCAGACCACCCCAGCTCCTCCCGCTTGGCCTACCAGATGCGTGTGAGCCCCAGCTACGCGTAGGACCAAACCGCGGTCGATTTGGTCGACCGTGGGCAAATTCCGACCCCCTCCGCCGTCTCGGGTCTCACTGGCGACGAGCCGTGGACCAAGTCCGGCGAGGTTGACTCATTTGACCTCGGGTTTGACCCCCCCAGGGTCACTGATGCATGGGCCATGCCCCTATTTAGTTTAGGTGTGAGTTTAATTAGCACTAATTAACTTAGTTAATTAGTTGACTCACTGACAAGTGGGCCCAGGCTCTAATTAACCTAGGTTAGTGCTAACCTAACGCTAACTAACTCTGTTAGTTAGTTGTTACACTGACATGTGGGTCCCAGCTGTCAGGTTTGACCTGGGCTGGCGCCTTTGACCTGCTGACGTCACCCTGACGCAATGCTGACGCATTAATTCAATTACTGGAATTATTCTTATACAGGAAATTCCAGAAAATAGTACAAACTTCTAAAATTCATAGAAATTCAACCGTAGCTCCAAATTAAATAATTTATATATGAAAAATGATCAGAAAAATCCAATCTATCCATCTGTACCATTTTCATGCATGTTAGAACAACGTAAAGCTGCTGTATACAACAATTTGAATTAATGGCATTTGAAATGTCATATATGGAGTTTGAATTTGAACCTAGGGTTCAAACCAACTTCATTTAACTTGCTGCTAGTTGCATTAGCTCAAACCACATCATATTGCCATGTCATGATCATGCATCATATTGTGCATTGCATTGATTGTGCTTCTTCTTTGTCGGTCAGTGCTTGTCCCCTCTCAGTAGGATGTGTACCGACGATGTGATCGATGACACCAATGAAGAAATATACTATCTTCAGAAGTGTCAGGCAAGCAAAAACCCCTTGTTCATTCCGATACAATCCCACTCTCTCGCTCCTGCTCTCTTTTACTACATTAGGACAACAATGATTCATCTGTTACTTGCTGCGGTAGCTGAACCCCTTTATCCTTTGCATGACCTGTCATTCCACAGTAAATAGATGAAACCCACTAGCATGTGTACGAGTTGTTTGAGCCCTGATGTGCGTACTCATTCATGCTTGTTTGTCATGCCTGCTATTGCTTAGAATTGTGTCAGGTCTGATTCATCCGGGATGAATCAGAGGTGTGTGAGCATGTCCTACTGTGTGAGCTAAGTGTGTGAACACGATTTGGTAAAGGTATCGGTGAGAGGCCATGTAGGAGTACATGGTGGGTTGTCTCATTGAAGCCGTCCTCAGGAACTGAGTTCTGTGTTTGTGATCCATGATTCAGCTACTACCATGCATTGGGCCCTGAAATATGACCCTTCTCGACTTCTTAATCACCCTTGTCCTCTGTCCAGGACTTGCAAGTAGTTTCTGGTGTTTGTAGTATGCTAGAGGCCGTGCGCAGCGCTGACCGTAGGGGTGGGCTATGATGCGGTAGGCACGTGGCATGGTGTACCGGGCGCCCGTTTGGTGTCTCGGGAACCCTGCACACATCGTTTGGGGCTGTGAGCGAAACTCCGGCCGGATCTCCTCGCGGATGGAACCCGAATAGGCGATAAACCTGGACTAGAGACTTGAGTGTTTAGGTAGGTCGTGGTCTACACCTGCGTCGGCTTTCGCTTGAAGCCTGCTGAGCACATGTCGTGTGCAGACGCTAAGTGGTGGAAACATGTATGAAGAAGTACACCCCTGCAGGGTTAACATCATCTATTCGAATAGCCGTGTCTGCGGTAAAGGACTTCTGGGTTGCCTATAATAGTTCATAGACAAGTGAAAGTGGATACTCTAAAATATGCAAGATAAGCGTGAGTGCTATGGATGGCGTCCTCGTAGGGAATATGTGGACTCATGTGCGCCACCTCAAAAGAGTTACTTGCAGTAGTAGTTCAGGATAGCCACCGAGTCAAAGCTGGCTTGCTGCAGTTAAACCCCACCATCCCCTTTGTTGATAATGATGCATATGTAGTTAGTTCTGATGTAAGTCTTGCTGGGTACATTTGTACTCACGTTTTCCTATTTTATGTTTTTGTAGTGAAACTTCAGTCTCATTAGTAGTTCCACGTGGACTTCGACGATTAGCTTGATACCTCAGCTATGATCTTGTGCCCTTGGCAGGATCTGGCAGATAGTCAGGCTTCTCAGCCTTTTTCTTTTGTAGATGTCTGTACTCATACATGTTAAGCTTCCGCATGTGCTTTGACTTGTGTGCTCTGAATGTTGGGTCATGAGACCCATGTTTGTAATATCTCGCTCCTCGGAGCCTATTGAATAAAATACTCGAGTTGTAGAGTCATGTTGTGATGCCATGTTGTATTTGCATATATCGAGCATATTGTGTGTATGTTATTGAAATGCTTGGTATGTGTGAGATCTGACAATCTAGTTGTTTACCTTAGTAGCCTCTCTTACCGGGAAATGTCTCCTAGTGTTTCCACCGAGCCATGGTAGCTTGCTACTGCTCCGGAACACTTAGGCTAGCCGGCATGTGTCCTTCTTAGTTCCTATGTCTGTCCCTTCGAGGAAATGTCTCGCCATGAATACCGGAGTCCTGTTAGCCCGCTACAGCCTGGTTCACCGGAGTCCTGCTAGCCTAGTGCTACAGCCTGGATTCACTCGCTGATGACCGACATGTTCGATGATGGGTCATGGATGCCTGTCCCTATAAGTTTGTGCCACTTTGGGTTTACGACTAGCCATGTCAGCCCGGGCTCCTTATCATATGGATGCTAGCGACACTATCATATACGTGTGCCAAAAGGCGCAAACGGTCCCGGGAAAAGGTAAGGCGATACCCGTGGGGATACCGTGCGTGAGGCCGCAAAGTGATATGAGGTGTTACATGCTAGATCGATGTGGCATTGAGTCGGGGTCCTGACAGCTTTGGTATCAGAGCCTGACTGCCTGTAGGATTACCAAGCCAAACTGGTCGAAGTTGTGTCTAGAAATGCTTTAGTTATGTAAGGGACTTGATTGTGGAAGGGAACGTAAGGCTCTTTTTACTCCTTATACCTCATGTCCTTCTGATCTAAGTCATCCTTTTCTCTTCTACGGGGTTTAGGAACTAGGCTTCTCATCTATCTACTAGGATGACGAGTTACTATGTTAGAGACTTATAGGATTGATAGTTTCAAGCCTCAATTCTGTTTCTACTACTTTTAGTATGTTCTCAGTTGAACCAGAACCTTGATTTGATGTTGTTAAGTGACTATGCAAATCCTTGTGAATCTACCAAATCTTTTCTGAGCATTTACAACCGTTATGCTGTCCGAGTCATCCTAGGTTTCTAAATAGTCTGACGCATTTGCAAATCTTTTCTTTCCGTTCCCGATGTCCTTTATGGTCAGAATAAGCACACTAACCGGTGCATTGAGGTAATTTATTGCCTTGACATATATGTTGGAGCTATTATTATGACCCTAGGTGTTTTAGGGAGTCACCAAGTAATCCAGCAATGTTTTGTGTTCCCAGTGTGAAGGTTCTGGCCATCATTCTCGAAAGCATCTCGTGATGCTACTTAGGAGTAGGTATTCTATTCTTGGGTTTTGAACCCGAGATTCACCTTACTTACTTCATGTTGATATTGTTTACTCGTTCCTTTAGGTTATTAGTAACCTTTGCATTAGTCCTCGAGGTCCGTGGTATTTCCTTCTTCCAAATACTATGAACCACTTATGGCAGAAGTTTGTTGGATCAAAATATCACAACAAGAGTGCTCTCGATGAGTTCTCGACTCTATATTGTGACTCTACCAGTTCTACCTTCTCTGCATGTGTTATCTGGAAGAAATGTGTTGAACCCGTTCGACATATTAATCTATGCATCCACAACTCAGAAAGTTAAATGTTCCATGAGTTGTTCCTCCTTAGATGTCTTTTGACCTTCATCTATCAATTGATAGTCAAGAGTATGCATGCATTCGTTTATCGATGACTATTACTCTTGTGGTCCGTCAAGCCAGTCTATTCTGGAATGACTAGGAGAAACAAACTCCAGAACCTCATCCATTTCTAGGATTGGGTCAAAGTAGTTGTATTCTGTGGATCAAAATGCTAATCCAGCTTTTGTTCTGTTCTACCTTGGAGTGTTACCCTCTTTACGTCAGGATCGTCATGAGAATTGCACTATCTCTTATGAATCCTTGATGCAGTGATACTTCTTGCCAACATTGTTCATTTCTCGGTTCCCGTGTTGTTGCAACCGGAACGCCGACAAGTGAATCGTGATGTGTGAAATCTATACTCCTAGCAACTCTGTTGCTTGGTAGTTAAATTGAAAATAACCTCATTCTTAACGTGTTGGTTATTGAATCATCACCCTAAGGTTGATCATGCTACCTAGTCCTTATTTCCGGTGCACCCTTCGATCAATGAGTTAGGATAGTGCCAATCCTTGCTTATTTGATCATATCGTCTTGCCCTGAAAAGCAAGATTGTTCTCAAGCTTAGTAACATATTGGTGGTTCGTGACTTTCCGAATATCTTCTCGGAAGTATCATTAGGTCGTCACCTGACTGCTATGTTGAGTTCGTGATCAAGTTGGTTTTCTGTAACCACCCTTTCTCCAAGAATTCGTGTTGGATACCCCTGAGGTAGTTGGTTAAGCTAAACAACAACTTGGAGAGTTGGAAGATAAAAGCTTGTCCGACTTAGCTCATCCCGAAGGGATGTTTTTGTGTGTGTGTTGAAGAAAGATGATATCTTCATCGATTGATCCTCGTGACCAGTTGTTGGAGCTATTGTCTTGCTAAAAACTTTGATTTGAGTATGGGCTATCCTCAAATCAAATCAGAACCAATGATGTTCGTAATGTTGTCTTACTCGTGAATTTTCCTCGAGCATACACCATTATATCTTTTGGGTCTGACCAATACTATCACCTTGTTCACATAGTTATGGAATTGCATCTCCATGGGAATCTGGATGAATTGCTGTTGAGCCCATCGACAACATCCTTGTCTTCTCCATAGTTTTGTTGAACATTAAGCTAGTGTTGGAAACTTTTTAAAGCATTTGTTCATGCTAGCTCATGAAGCATATGTTCGGATGTAAGAAGTGACTTCCTCTAGTTCATGTGCATTTGATGCAAGTTGCCGCCGTGGATTCAAGAAAGTCAATGTTGCTTCCATTGGATTCGTCCCAAATTAGTCATGCATATGTGCGAAGTATTCTGTGGTTCGAAGACTTGCAACCTTCATTCTATATGTATTCCTAGCACACCAAGCCATTGATTGATTTGTTCAAGGAGAAGAAGTCTCTTCTTAAGAGCAAGACTTATGGAAGGACTTCGATATCCTTGTTGATGGTTCCCCCACCTGAACTTGGTAGTGTTTTATTATAAGACTACCACGTGGTCATGCTTGTCTGAGACAGCGTGTTCACATGTGTGTAGCAGAACCAGCTCATGTTTTGGAGCTTACTACCATAGTTCATTCCCCGAGAATCTTGCAACGTTATCTCGTCGATTTGTGTTGCAAACTTTCATTTTACTTTCTAGACTCGATGAGTCTAGAATATTCTGACACCAACCGGATCTGAATCTCAGGCAGATATGATGGTTGGAATGTTTCCCAAGAATTATAATATTGGTCTCTCTGTAACCGGTAAAGTGGATGTCGTGGCCAACACACCCAACCGGAAGACCTGTTATTGTTGTATCTTGATTGAGAAAGTTGGCCACCTCCCCATAGGGATTTTGCAGGATTTACTCCTTAGTTGTCCCTTATGGATTTTTGTGCTCCCAAAGTCCGACCTTTACTTGATGTTCTAGATACCAAACCATATCTATGAATGGGATACGCTAGTACATCAAGGAGAACATTAGAAGCGGAGGTCTAAATGTCTCTCGGTCAATCATCCAGATTTTGTCCCCTTGGTCTCGCTAAGGTGAAATCTGAGAAAGTGTTATCTTCCTTTGCATCTGCATCGTCCATCGCTATTCATCATGGTAGTATGTTGTGTTGTCAGCACCCTTGACACGGATGTTGGTAAAACCTTGATGATTATGGAGATGCTCAAGTTCTTCAAAGCACGCACAAGCATTAGGTGCTATCATAGTTACTAACCGGGATTGTTCTCAGTTTCCCCGGTTATGCTATAACCATTCCAATAGTGGAATCACTCTCTGTTGTTGGGTTTCTCCACAGTTACTAGAATCATGCCCAGGATTTGTGTTTTGTTCCCAGCTTGCACCATCATTGTGCAATCCTATCTTGGGTCCCATCCATTTCCGATGATAAGCAAAATCATGCCTTGTGTTGTCTTCAACAAGGTAATCCACATCATCCATTCTGGCCCGGGAATGTCATTCTTCGGACTCCTTCAAATGATCGATTGTGATTTGCCTTAGGATGGTATAAAGAGTTTCAATGATCTCTAAATCAAAGGTAATTCTTTTTGCCACTTAAGGGGATATTTCTACGAGTTACCTTCCCTAAGGTCTCTCCTTGTGGTATCATGACAACTATTTTCCTAGCTACTTTGAAATCTCATCAAATTGTTTCTTCCGTCCTTCACGATGTGTGTTTTTCCTCTCAGCTCAAGATCTTGTGATCATTAAGATGATCCATCCTTGTAGAGTTTCTCTGTCCTCGTGTTGTATGAAGATATCAAAAGCAAAGACGTCAAGATCAATTGGAGCACTGAATCAGCATCCTCGAGAAAGACAGTTGGATAATGAAGTTTGTGATACTTAGTGTCCCCTTTGTCTTCTTACCTCATGTCTTGAATCTCGGGATGAGATTCTTGGTTAGTAGGGGTGAGTTGTCACAGCCCTAGCTTAGTCCTTGCCTAACTATGCATAAGCATCCATGCATCTTGTTTCAATTTAAATAAACTTGAAATGGGGATGCTTAAACCCTAGCACCAAATGAATTCAACTAGGGTCAAAATAAAATCTTTTTCATTGAACTCAAAATGCCCTCTAAAAATGTTCAACCTTTCTGGTTCGAGGTGACAGCATCTACCAAAAATGGTCTATATTTTTGCAGGACATATTGGGCTCTGAATTAAATCATACTCTATTTGCATTTGGGCATTTAAATGCTATACAATTTTTAAATGCTCAAATAACCATAAACTAAAATGTTTGCTGTTGGTTATATTCCAAATAGTGGCATTGAGAAGTTTCATGATTTCTGGATCTGTTGAAGTATTTTTAATAAAGCCCTGAAGTTATAGAATAATAGACAAACAAAAACAATTAGAAGATAGGGAGAGAAGGACTTACCTGGCGCCAGCAACCGGCCCAGCTCCTGTGCTGGCAGCCCACCTGTGCGGCCCAGCCCACCTGGCCCCTCTC
This sequence comes from Triticum aestivum, assembly GCF_018294505.1. Lineage (NCBI taxonomy): Eukaryota > Viridiplantae > Streptophyta > Magnoliopsida > Poales > Poaceae > Triticum > Triticum aestivum. The sequence continues at coordinate 247,750,218 of NC_057810.1, forward strand.
CTGTTGTCTTCCTCCCTGCCATGAGAACGGGCGCGTGCCCGACGCGTGCGCACCGCCGCCCGTGCCACCTCCTGGTTCCTGCCGCATTCCCCTCGTCGCCCTGGGCCTCCCTCACGACGCCACGCAGCCCTGACTGCTCTCTCACTCTCTCCCGTGCTCCCCCTTCTCTGTTTCTCTCATGCACAGCCACCCGAACAAGCCGTCGCCGCCGTTCGCCATAGCCGCAACCACCAGCCCTCCCTCGCCCTGCTGCCAGGTCCAGAAGCTCCGCCGCTGACCTCTACACCGTCCCCGCCAAGCCACACGAGCGGACACGCCCTGCGGTGGCTTCCCCGACCTCTTCTTCAAGCTTCGGCCGCCGAGATCGCCGGCGACCGTGTGCCCACCCTGACGCCTCCCCGAGCTCGCTGACCCCCTCTCCGACCCCGCTGCGAGCTCCTCTTCCTCTCCCCCTAGCTCCCGTGCTCATTTTGGCCTCCGTAGCCGCCGTTCCCACCGCACCCGAAAGCTCCCCGTCGCCGGCCATGGCGCCGTCGTGGCTAGAGCCATCGTGGCTCGAAGCCAAGCTCACCGTTGTGCTCAGTGCAGCACCAGGAGCCCGTAGCCACCACCAGCTCCTCCTCCCGTGCATCGTAGCGTCGAAGCCAACCCCGTCCGAACTCCGGCCGCCGCATTCGTGCTCACCGCCGTCGACTCAGACCACCCCAGCTCCTCCCACTTGGCCTACCAGATGCGCACGAGCCCCAGCTACGCGTAGGACCAAACCGCGGTCGATTTGGTCGACCGTGGGCAAATTTCGACCCCCTCCGCCGTCTCGGGTCTCACCGGCATAGAGCCGTGGACCAAGTCCGGCGAGGTTGACTCGTTTGACCTGGGGTTTGACCCCCCCAGGGTCACTGACGCATGGGCCATGCCCCTATTTAGTTTAGGTGTGAGTTTAATTAGCACTAATTAACTTAGTTAATTAGTTGACTCACTGACAAGTGGGCCCAGGCTCTAATTAACCTAGGTTAGTGCTAACCTAACACTAACTAACTCTGTTTGTTAGTTGTTACACTGACATGTGGGTCCTAGCCGTCAGGTTTGACCTGGGCTGGCGCCTTTGACCTGCTGACGTCACCCTAACGCAATGCTGACGCATTAATTCAATTACAGGAATTATTCTTATACAGGAAATTCTAGAAAATAGTACAAACTTCTAAAATTCATAGAAATTCAACCGTAGCTCCAAATTAAATAATTTATATATGAAAAATGATCAGAAAAATCCAATCTATCCATCTGTACCATTTTCATGCATGTTAGAACAACTTAAAGCTTCTGTATACAACAATTTGAATTAATGGCATTTGAAATGTCATATATGGAGTTTGAATTTGAACCTAGGGTTCAAACCAACTTCATTTAATTTGCTGCTAGTTGCATTAGCTCAAACCACATCATATTTCCATGTCATGATCATGCATCATATTGTGCATTGCATTGATTGTGCTTCTTCTTTGATTGTCGGTGCTTGTCCCCTCTCAGTAAGACGTGTACCGACGATGTGATCGATGACACCAATGAAGAAATATACTATCTTCAGTAGTGCCAGGCAAGCAAAACCCCCTTGTTCATTCCGATACAATCCCACTCTCTCACTCCTGCTCTCTTTTACAGCATTAGGACAACAACGATTCATCTGTTACTTGTTGCGGTAGCTGAACCCCTTTATCCTTTGCATGACCTGTCATTCCACAGTAAATAGATGAAACCCACTAGCATGAGTACGAGTTGTTTGAGCCCTGATGTGCCTACTCATTCATGCTTGTTTGTCATGCTTGCTATTGCTTAGAGTTGTGTCAGGTCTGATTCATCCGGGATGAATCAGAGGTGTGTGAACATGTCCTACTGTGTGTGAGCTAAGTGTGTGAACACGATTTGGTAAAGGTATTGGTGAGAGGCCATGTAGGAGTACATGGAGGGTTGTCTCATTGAAGCCGTCCTCAGGAACTGAGTTCTGTGTTTGTGATCCATGATTCAGCTACTACCATGCATGGGGCCCTGAAATATGACCCCGCTCGACTTCTTAATCACCCTTGTCCTCTGTCCAGGAGTTGCAAGTAGTTTTCGGTGTTCGTAGTATGCTGGAGGCCGTGCGCAGCGCTGACCGGAGGGGTGGGCTGTGATGTGATAGGCACGTGGCACAGTGTACCGGGCGCCCGTTTGGTGTCTCAGCAACCCTGCACACATCGTTTGGGGCTGTGAGCAAAACTCCGGCCAGATCTCCTCGCGGATGGAACCCGAATAGGCGATAAACCTGACTAGAGACTTGAGTGTTTAGGTAGGTCGTGGTCTACACCCACGTCGGCTTTCGCTTGAAGTCTGCCGAGCACTTGTCGTGTGCAGATGCTAAGTGGTGGAAACATGTATGAAGAAGTACACCCCTGCAGGGTTAATATCATCTATTCGATTAGCTGTGTCCGTGGTAAAGGACTTTTGGGTTGCCTATAACAGTTCATAGACAAGTGAAAGTGGATACTCTAAAATACGCAAGATAAGCGTGAGTGCTATGAATGGCGTCCTCGTAGGGAGACGGGAGCGGATCCATGGTGAATATGTGGACTCGTGTGCGCCACCTCATAAGAGTTACTTGCAGTAGTAGTTCGGGATAGCCACCGAGTCAAAGCTGGCTTGCTGCAGTTAAACCCCACCATCCCATTTGTTGATAATGATGCATATGTAGTTGGTTCTGATGTAAGTCTTGCTGGGTACATTTGTACTCACGTTTGCCTATTTTATGTTTTTGCAGAGAGACTTCTGTCTCACTAGTAGTTCCACGTGGACTTCGACGTTTAGCTTGATACCTCAGCTACGAACTTGTGCCCTCGGCAGGATCTGGTAGATAGTCAGGCTTCTCAGCCTTTTTATTTTGTAGATGTCTGTACTCAGACATGTTAGGCTTCCGCATGTGCTTTGACTTGTATGCTCTGAATGTTGGGTCATGAGACCCATGTTTGTAATATCTCGCTCCTCGGAGCCTATTGAATAAAATACTTGAGTTGTAGAGTCATGTTGTGATGCCATGTTGTATTTGCACATATCGAGCATACTGTGTGTATGTTATTGAAATGCTTGGTATGTGTGGGATCTGACTATCTAGTTGTTTATCCTTAGTAGCCTCTCTTACCGGGAAATGTCTCCTAGTGTTTCCACCGAGCCATGGTAGCTTGCTACTGCTCCGGAACAATTAGGCTGGCCGGCATGTGTCCTTCTTAGTTCCTGTGTCTGTCCCTTCGGGGAAATGTCACGCAATGAATACCGGAGTCCTGTTAGCCCGCTACAGCCCGGTTCACCGGAGTCCTGCTAGCCTAGTGCTACAGCCTGGATTCACTCGCTGATGACCGACACGTTCGATGTTGGGTCATGGATGCCTGTCCCTGTAAGTTTGTGCCACTTCGGGTTTACGACTAGCCATGTCAGCCCGGGCTCCTTATCATATGGATGCTAGCGACACTATCATATACGTGTTCCAAAAGGCGCAAACGGTCTCGAGAAAAGGTAAGGCGACACCCGTGGGGATACCGTGCGTGAGGCGGCAAAGTGATATGAGGTGTTACATGCTAGATTGACATGGCATTGAGTCGGGGTCCTGACAATCTATCTGAATTATGGCATGGCGACCCATTTAATAAAGACATCATAGTTATATCATCTCATCATGTTTAGTGTTTACAATCATCATATTTTGAATTATGGCATTATATCCGTGAATGTATGTGAATTATGGCATGCCAACCTATTTAATAAACACATTATATAGTTATATCATGTCATCCTGTTTACATAATCATCATATTTTGAACTCCATCTTTTTTAGTTAGACATCATAATGTGAAACTGTAGTCATGCTATACTGTTTAGTTAGACATCATATATGTGAAATTGTGTTGTGTCATGCTATCCTGTTTGGTTAGACAACATAAATGTGAATTATTTCATGCCCTCTTTTATTCCCCACAATTCATTGCACCTGTCTATCATACAATGTCTGTACTTTCAATAACTTTTCTTGTTTATCCGCCATTTGAATTGGAGAGGGTGATGGCAGTATCTAAGGGAGTAACAACATGGTCTTTAGAAAAGATAGTGCTACCAGTTGATGCAGATAGAACCACGGTTGTACTTGCCCAAGAACCAGCTCCACCACACATAACCTAGATTCTCATAGATTTTACACCTACCCAGTTGGACAGAGAACCAGCTACACCCCTTCTAACCCCAACCCCAGTTGACACAACACCGTCTCCACCACAGAGGACCCAAACACAAGCAGTTAGTAAGGGAACTACAGTGCCCAAAGCATGATGACCACCACTCCGAATCCCAACTCAACTCTTAAAGAAGAAGAAGATTTGTTCTCAGGTCAGGTTCTGTAGCTATGGTTCATACTCCTTTTCTCTTGCTTTATTGTATTTAGTCATAATAACTATTTTCAAATTTGAAGGATGTAATTCAAAATCCAATGGCTCAACTGGTATGTTTTACACCTGTTTCTTTAACTGGTTTGTTGTTGTAACTTCCTCTATGTTGATTTCAGTTCCAATTGAATAAACAGTTATGTTCTCATGTCATGCACATTACAAGTGTTGTTATTGCTCTATAGTTTCCCACACTTATACTCTGTCTATTCTGCTTAGTCCTGAACAAATATTGCTAGAGGACCCGTTGCGCCAAATGGCACAGAGGCACACTAAATCCATGTTCGCAATGAAAAAATATCCATGGTTTAATCCCCTTTAGTAGGAAACATGGTGGATTGTTGTCTACAATGAGACGTGTAAACATATTTTAATGTTATAGCACAAAATACGTGCTACCATTTTCACAGAGACCCATTTGAAATCATTTTAACGTTGAAAGCATTTGCGTTTTCAGTGACTTTTTGTTTGAGCAAAAAAATACATAGGGTCTTGTTTAAAAATATCTGTGCCTTCAAAATCATGAGTGCTTTCAAAATATTTTCACTAGCTAGGAGCTTTAGGTTTAAGCAAACTTGTATGATTGGAGCTTTAACCCTTCTGTATGAAAATAACGAAGGAGCATCAAACAATAAATAGCAACGAAGGAGCATCAAACAATAAATAGCAGAAGAACAATAGTTCGAATGTCTCCATAATAGCAATAGCTACCGTCTATGATTTTTGTTTCATAACTATCAAACATGCCTAAAACATCATTTCTACTAAATTCACATAACAACTATTTATGGTAAGGGACACCATCACATAGATTAAAGAAAAAAGGGAGTGATCAATGGTTCAACAGTAGAGCATCGACAACTTGCATGGTGATAGGAACAAGTGGCACTGTGTCCAGTCGTTTCTCTATGTTGCGGTACATATCCTGCAGCCTTGCAGTGCTCCATGGTCAGCAATGCATCATCCTACACACATCTTTACATGCACCACAAAGAACATGCCGGTATTTTTACCTGATAAAATTTATAGTGATACAAATTTATTTGCCAATTGTACCAGCGAATGAAAAAATGCAATGTTTCATTAAGATCACTATCCGACTATTTTTACAAAAGGAACCAACATTGAATCCAGAAAACAAATGTTGTTTTGCGCCAAATGGCGCAAGATACCAGGTCAAACCCTTGGTTATTTGAGAGAAGATGAGTTCCAGTTTAACAATATTTTGTATCCCGTTGCACCAAATGGCACTAGTCGAAAAAGGATCTATAGTTCCGGTTCGTAAGGGCCATTAGTCCCGGTTTTTGAACCGGGACTGAAGTGTCGGTACTAATGCCCTAAACCTTTAGTCTCGGTTCTTGCATAAACCGGGAAAGATGGGCCTACACGTGGTCGGTGCGGTGAGCCCATGCAGGAGGCCCTTTGGTCCCGGTTGGTGGCACCAACTGGGACCAATAGGCATCCACGCGTCAGCGTTTCAGGTGCTGGGGTTTTTGTTTTTTTAAAGGGGGGGTTAGGGGGGTTTGGGGGGATTTAGGTGTTTCATATATTGTGTTAACTAGCTAATTAATAGAGACAAGTGTCCTCTCTTATCTTCGTGCTTGGTCGACGCTACGTACTATATGTATAGAGAGGACTAGACACGCTAGCTAGTAAGCAAATGAAGGAAACAGAAGATCGTCATGAACATATGCATATAAAGAGAAGTGATATCGACCACCTCTCCTTCTCTGAGAGATTTGTCGAACAACAAGTTCTCGTATATCTATCCGACGCTACGTACTGGCTACATATATACAATATAATTATCTCTTACAATATAATTTCCTAATTCCAAATGAACTCAGCGTCCACATGGTATTCTACGTCTTTAGCGATCACGTGGTCAAGAAAGAATGTCGACATATCCTCTAGAATTCCTCGCATACGATCTGGTGGTAGGAGTTCATCCCGCATCCGAAATATCTAATTTGAAGAAGGGGGTCAATACATATATATGAATAAATGAAACTGAACACAAATGATGATAATAAAATAAAATTGTGAATATTATTATTTACGCACTTCATATTGTTTGTCAGACTAGCCCCGCTCACAGGTCGTGTGGCGGATGGACTCGCAAATATAGTATCCACAGTAATCAGTCCCTTGTTCCTGCCACAACCACTTTACAAGAAATTGAGGTCAATCAAACGGATAATTAGCAAGCATTCTAAGTGGTATTGATGAAACTAGCGCTTGAATCACTAGGAGATGCGTGGAACATGCTACTATAGTACTTACTTTCGGGTGTCTAAATTGCAGCTTCTTCGGCAGTCCCGGAGTCTATGAGTTGAATTTTTTCCAAACCCTGCCAGCAGACAAAGAAAACAATTACTTGATATCAGGAAATGAACAAAGTTGCCGATATGGTGCGATAATGATCGATTTAACTTACTTCTCTGGCATTTCAGTCATGTCCGCATACTCCATGGGATCTTTTCTTCTCGAGTCTAAGACGGTTACTACTTCCTGCTCAAGCTTAATCTCTAGGAGAATATAGTGGAACCTGTGCACGCATGCACAACTCATCAATTACATTACTACTATAACCTCGACTAATAAGGGAAACTGAATATGCAGAAGACAGTAACACTCACTTGAATTCGTAAGGGAAGAGTATTATAGCTTTGTTTTGATTTACTACAAACGATTTTAGCAGCTTGGCCTCGGTTTCTTTGGCCTGAGATTTAACCATATATGCATCTATGATATTTGTGTTAATGAACCCAATATCACCGATTTGTCATTTCTTCAATTCGCCGATCTTCAATCTGCATAATATAGTGAGGATAATTGAAAATACATGCAATGAAAGAGCTGACCTATATATAGAGACTTAATGACAGAAGTAGTACTGTGTACTTACAGGCAGTGGCAAGTGATCATTAATTTATCGAGGGCCTTTAGATTGAAAAACGTGGAGAACTCCTCAAATGGAACATTCAACAGTTCATGTCCAACGTGGTCATGCTCCTCTCTGACCATTAGCGTCGAAATATTGCTCCCCTCAGACTCTCTGCAGGTTTTCGTGTACCACTCATGGAATCTCAACATCATCGTTGGTAGAGATCTTTTATCTTTGACGAGAGGCTTCCCGTACACGTATTTGTGTTCGTCCACCTCCAATAAATCATAATGTACTTCGTCGGGCAGGTAATCTTCAGGATTGTTATAACCAGGCACCATCCCGCCCGGAACATTAGCAACGATATCGCTGGACACCGGGAGCGGAGGGCCGATTGGTTCGCTTGTTCACCGAGCTAGGAAACTTTTTTCCCAGCTCGTCGTTGACCACTTATAGTACTTCCCGACCATGACGCTTCCACAAATGACTTTGTAAAAATGCGCTGATAGTTTCCTTTTGCCGGAGACTTTGGCCGTTTCTGCAGGGCAGCTAGAGTACGCTTCACTTTTATCGGATCTATCTTCTCCTCCGGAGGTGGATGTTTCTTTGCTTTCACCCCTTCAAAGAAGTTATCCACTTCGGCTTGCACGATACGTGTGTTTTCCTCCACGGTCCTCTCATATGGTAACTTCTATGTAATCTTGAGAGAAGGACCGTATTTGTAAATTGATGATGTTGCTTTGAATGGTGCATTTTGAACACAGAAAAACAAGGGGGTTCAAATAAGTTCAAAAGAAATGAAATCCCTTTGTAACAGACGAGTTCCGTATGAAACCCTGATACTTCGAAGGAGATTGTCTGTTTTGTACACAAAGTGCATCCAGTTTTTGCCGTAAGCCTCTCTACTCTGTTACACATGCTATGTGGGTGAAATGATGATACCATGCCAACTTGGAACCTTATCAGAGTTCATTTCAAATGCTTTTCAACTTCATGGTCTTATAGCTCAAAATAATCAGTAAATGCATGAAAAATAACAAATGAAGTCAGAAAGGGTTGTAAATTGATGATGTGGCTTTGAATGGTGCATTATGAACACAGAAAAACAAGGGGGTTCAAATAAGTTCAAAAGAAATGAAATCCCTTTGTAACAGACGTGTTTCCGTATGAAACCCTGATACTTCGAAGGAGATTGTCTGTTTTGTACACGAAGTGCATACAGTTTTTGCCGTAAGCCTCTCTACTTTGTTACACATGCTATGTGGGTGAAATGATGATACCATGCCAACTTGGAACCTTATCAGAGTTCATTTCAAATGCTTTTCAATTTCATGGTCTTATAGCTCAAAATAATCCGTAAATGCATGAAAAATGACAAATGAAGTCAAAAAGGGTTGTAAATTGTCGATGTGGCTTTGAATGGTGCATTTTGAACATAGAAAAAAAAGCGGGTTCAAATAAGTTCAAAATAAATTAAATCCCTTTGTAATAGACGAGTTTCCGTATGAAACCCTGATACTTCGAAGGAGATTATCTGTTTTGTACATGAAGTGCATCCAGTTTTTGCCGTAAGCCTCTCTACTTTGTTGCACATGCTATGTGGGTGAAATGATGATACCATGACAACTTGGAACCTTATCAGAGTTCATTTCAAATGCTTTTCAATTTCATGGTCTTATAGCTCAAAATAATCAGTAAATGCATGAAAAATAACAAATGAAGTCAAAAAGGGTTGTAAACTGATGATGTGGCTTTGAATGGTGCATTTTGAACACAGAAAAACAAGGAGGTTCAAATAAGTTCAAAAGAAATGAAATCCCTTTGTAACAGACGAGTTTCCGTATGAAACCCTGATACTTCGAAGGAGATTGTCTGTTTTGTACACGAAGTGCATCCAGTTTTTGCCGTAAGCCTCTCTACTTTGTTGCACATGCTATGTGGGTGAAATGATGATACCATGCCAACTTGGAACCTTATCAAAGTTCATTTCAAATGCTTTTGAATTTCATGGTCTTATAGCTCAAAATAATCAGTAAATGCATGGAAGATAAGAAATGAAGTCAAAAAGGGTTGTAAATTGATGATGTGGCTTTGAATGGTGCAATTTGAAAACAGAAAAACAGGGGGGTTCAAATAAGTTCAAAAGAAATGAAATCCCTTTGTAACATACGAGTTTCCGTATGAAACCCTGATACTTCGAAGGAGATTATCTGTTTTGTACACGAAGTGCATCCAGTTTTTGCCGTAAGCCTCTCTACTTTCTTGCACATGCTATGTGGGTGAAATGATGATACCATGCCAACTTCGAACATTATCAGACTTCATTTCAAATGCTTTTCAACTTCATGGTCTTATAGCTCGAAATAATCAGTAAATGCATGAAAAATAACAAATGAAGTCAGAAAGGGTTGTAAATTGATGATGTGGCTTTGAGAGCTGCATTTTGAACACAGAAAAACAAGGGGGTTCAAATAAGTTCAAAAGAAATTAAATCCCTTTGTAACAGACGTGTTTCCGTATGAAACCCTGATACTTCAAAGGAGATTGTCTGATTTGTACACGAAAGTCATTCGGTTTTTGCCGTAAGCCTCTCTACTTTGTTGCACATGCTATGTGGGTGAAGTGATGATACCATGCCAACTTGGAACCTTTGCAGAGTTGATTTCAAATGCTTTTCAACTTCATGGTCTTATAGCTCAAAATAATCAGTAAATGCATGAAAAAGAACAAATGAAGTCAAAAAGGGTTGTAATTGATGATGTGGCTTTGAATGGTGCATTTTGAACATAGAAAAACTGTGACGCCCCCGATTCAATCGTACACTAATCATGCACGCAAACGTGTACGATCAAGATCAGGGACTCTCGGGAAGATATCACAACACAACTCTAAAAACATAAATAAGTCATACAAGCATCATAATACAAGCCAGGGGCCTCGAGGGCTCGAATACAAGTGCTCGATCATAGACGAGTCAGCGGAAGCAACAATATCTGAGTACAGACATAAGTTAAACAAGTTTGCCTTAAGAAGGCTAGCACAAACTGGGATACAGATCGAAAGAGGCGCAGGCCTCCTGCCTGGGATCCTCCTAACTACTCCTGGTCGTCGTCATCGGGCTGCATGTAGTAGTAGGCACCTTCAGCGTAGTAGGAGTCGTCGTCGAAGGTGGCGTCTGGCTCCTGGACTCCAGCATCTGGTTGCGACAACCAGAAAGAAAGGAAAAGGCGAAAGGGGGAAGAAAGCAACCGTGAGTACTCATCCAAAGTACTCGCAAGCAAGGAACTACACTACAAATGCATGGGTATATGTGTAAGGAGGCCATATCAGTGGACTGAACTACAGAATGCCAGAATAAGAGGGGGATAGCTAGTCCTATCGAAGACTACGCTTCTGGCAGCCTCCGTCTTGCAGTATGTAGAAGAGAGTAGATTGAAGTCCTCCAAGTAGCATCTCCAAGTAGCATCTCCAAGTAGCATCTCCAGTAGCATCGCATAGCATAATCCTACCCGGCGATCCTCTCCTCGTCGCCCTGTTAGAGAGCGATCACCGGGTTGTATCTGGCACTTGGAAGGGTGTGTTTTATTAAGTATCCGGTTCTAGTTGTCATAAGGTCAAGGTACAACTCCAAGTCGTCCTGTTACCGAAGATCACGGCTATTCGAATAGATTAACTTCCCTGCAGGGGTGCACCACATAGCCCAACACGCTCGATCCCATTTGGCCGGACACACTTTCCTGGGTCATGCCCGGCCTCGGAAGATCAACACGTCGCAGCCCCACCTAGGAAAAACAGAGAGGCCAGCACGCCGGTCTAAACCTAAGCGCACAGGGGTCTGGGCCCATCGCCCATAGCACACCTGCACGTTGCGTGGGCGGCCGGAAGCAGAACTAGCCCCCTTAATACAAGAGCAGGCTTACGTTCCAATCCGGCGCGCGCCGCTCCGTCGCTGACGTCTGAAGTGCTTCGACTGATACAACGACGTTGGGATACCCATAACTACTCCCACGTAGATGGTTAGTGCGTATAGGCTCGTAGCCGACTCAGATCAAATACCAAGATCTCGTTAAGCGTGTTAAGTATCCGCGAACGCCGAACAGGGCCAGGCCCACCTGTCTCCTAGGTGGTCTCAACCTGCCCTGCCGCTCCGCCACAAAGTAACAGTCGGGGGCCGTCGGGAACCTAGGCCCACCTCTACCGGGATGGAGCCACCTGTCCTTTCAGCCCCCAACTCCGAACAGTATCACAGGTAATGTAACAGTGTAAAGTATATAGTATATGCCCGTGATCACCTCCCGAAGTGATCACAGCCCAGTAGTATAGCATGGCAGACGGACAAGAGTGTAGGGCCACTGATGGAACACTAGCATCCTATACTAAGCATTTAGGATGGCGGGTAAGGTATCAATGACTGTAGCAGCAATGACAGGCTATGCAGCAGAATAGGATTAACGGAAAGCAGTAACATGCTACGCTACTCTAATGCAAGCAGTATAGAGAAGAGTAGGCAATATCTGGTGATCAAGGGGGGGGCTTGCCTGGTTGCTCTGGCAAGAGAGAGGGGTCGTCAACTCCGTAGTCGAACTGGTCAGCAGCAGCGTCGGTCTCGTAGTCTGCCGGAGAGAAGAGGGGGAAGAAATAATGAATACAGAGCAAACAAAGCATCACAAAATATAACAAGGCAATACGCGGTGTTCGGTGTGCCCTAACGCGGTAGTAGGTGATACCGGTGAAGGGGGGAAAACATCCGGGAAAGTATTCCCAGTGTTTCGTGTTTTCGGGCAGAGGAGCCGGAGGGGGAAAGTTGCGAGTTCGATAGGTTAGGGGTGTGTGGCGGACGAACGGGTTGCGTATCCGGATTCGTCTCGTCGTTCTGAGCAACTTTCATGTTGAAAATATTTTAATCCGAGTTACGGATTAAAAGATATGATTTTTAAAAGATTTTAACAATTTTGGAATTTAATTATTTATTTAATTAATTGGAAAAAATGTATTTATGACGTCAGCATGATGTCATGCTGACGTCAGCAGTCAACAGGGGTTGACTGAGTCAACCCTGACATGTGGGTCCCGTTCGTTAGTGACTGTTAACTAATTACCCTAGTTTAGTTTAATTAACAGTAGTTAATTAGGTTAATTAGCCATTAGGTTAATTAATCAGGATTAATTAAATTAATTATTTACTTAATTAATTAATTAATTAATGTTTTAATTATTTTAGTTATTATTCATTTATTTATTTAATATATTTATTTAT
>NC_057810.1:247763507-247763808 GCF_018294505.1 Triticum aestivum
AGTGGCCCGGGGGGGCTAGCGGGCACAGGGCGGTGCGGGTTCGGGCGCAACCCGCACCCGTTCGTTCGGGCGCACGCCCAGGAGGGTGGGCGGAGCCGGCAGGGCGAGGGGAGCAGGGGAGGCCGGTGGCCAGCGGTGACGGACGCCGGTGGAGCGGCGAGTAGAGGCGCGCGGGGAGGCGGGCGCAGCACGGCATCAGCAGCGCCAGCAACGGGCGGAGGCGGGGCACGATGCAGAGGAGCGAGGCACGCGCGAGTGGCGCGTCCATGCGGGGCTGTCGGCGAAGGCGGGGCGCGGTCCG
>NC_057810.1:247764050-247771534 GCF_018294505.1 Triticum aestivum
GGTGGGTGAGGAGATAAGGAGTAGTGGGGGAGTGGCCGGCTGGGCCTGGTGGGTTGGCCCAGTGGGGGGTTCTGGCCTGCTGGGCCGAAGCCCAGTGGGGGGGGGGTTGCCTTCTCTCTTTTTTTCAGCTTTGTTTTCTGTTTTCTTTTCTTTATCTATTTTCTTTTAATTTCTGTTTTATAAAATATAAATACAACTCCTAATTTAATGTTATAATTTATTCTACTGCCCCAAAAGTTTGACACCTAATTAAAACAGTTTGCATTATTATTATTTTTAAAAAGGAATTTAATTAATTGTCATAGTTGCTATTTTAATTAGTTTGGAGCCTTTAAACATTTTATAAAATTTGTGGTTTCTCCACCAGTATTACCCATGATTTATTTGACACATTTTGGACATTTTAGTTTTAATGTTTGAAAACTTTTGTTGTTCGCCTAAATCTCAAATTTGAATTTGAGTCGTTTTCGAACTAACGCGAGATTAGTGACAGTAACGGAGGTGACGTGGTGTCATTAGCAGAGGTTACTGTAGCTTGATTATCCGGGCGTCACAATTCTCCTCCACTACAAGAAATCTCGTCCCGAGATTTAGGAGCACGAGTAAGAGGGGAGGGATCTAGTTACGAAATGCTAACAGATCTTCTCAGTCTTGGTTGCTCTTCTCGAAGAGGTCGACCCATTATATTGATGTCTTCTTTTCTCTGCTTCAGGTCATCATGATGAAGTCATCATCCTTTCTTCGGAAATTTCATCGTACTAACGAAAGATTAAGGGGGTATGCCGAAGAATGGATCTCTGCAGGGTAGACTATTTGGTAGACAACAACGAGGAAGGTGGCGGAAAGTAACTCTCGAATTGAAATTTAAGACAATAACGAGAGCAAAGCAAGAAGGTGCAAAATAGAAGTTTCAAGCGCATAGGCAATCGTTCATTGCCTGAAGCGAAGTGTGAAAGGGGTTCAGAGCAATGGGAATAAGTATTGCGTCTGATACCAGATTGATGACCTCATCGCAAGGTGGCTCGTGAATTACACACGAGGCCACGCGTGAGGAATAACTTTGGGAACAGGGGGTGTACAGGAGAGTCAGGTTTCGATCCTGTGGAACTGTGGGTTATGGGCCCACCAGGTGGGTTAAAAATAGGAGCGGTGACATCTCGCACGGTCACAATAGCAAGGCATGTCAGAGGGTAGCCTATCAGTTATGTCGGCACAATGTCGGTACCAGGGGCGAGGGACGAAAAGAACCATTTTCCTGCTCGTTGAACGAGGCGGACCAATAGGCAAAGTTCTCGTCCATCGGTGGTGACCGGAATGCTATCGACAATTTCAACAGGGTCTTACTGACAGAGTCGTACACCGAGGTGTTTACATAAGCAGGAGAATAATACTGCTTAGATTATATAGACCTCAAGAAAGGTTAAACCAACCAATGGAAAGGAAAATAAGATTATCAGAGTAAACAGAACAATGAAAAGGAAAATGTGTTTAAACACATATATCAGGGGGTATATCCTTCCCAAGGACAAGCAGAACAAGATATCCATGACAGGATATAAGGTAGACAACCATTTAGGTAAGGGGGGGAGGAATCTCATGATATTACCCATACAACGGTGTTAGGATTAATGATAAACAAAATTTAGCTTCGTGCTTCAAATGTTCTTGTTGAAACATCGGAGTACCATAGACATGCTTCGAGATAGAATTGACATGGTCTTCAGGTGAAGATCAAACTTTGGAAACACGAAGGATCCATCAGGAATAACTTGTAGAATAAGTCTTACAATTTCCCCATGGATGAACGGATAACCTTGCTGAAAAGGAATCTATAGTGTTAGGTCCTCCAGCCGAGGGGGGGGTGCTAGGCATGACATCATGTTACCGGGTCATCAAAGGATCAATATCATAACTCTTAGAAAGTTGTCCTAACCATCATATCTGACGGAGATTCAGGTATGATTGGTGTCAGGATACCTCAGGCTCAGGATGCCTGAGAAGGAAGGTGCAACACCAATTGACGGGATGACACTGTAAGATTCTCGGGAAATGAACTATGAAGTGACTTCCGTTAACAAGATTTCATCATTAACCCAAGGAGAGGACAAGGAGGTGTCTGGTGAACTCAACGGCAATTCACCGAGATTCCCAAAAGATGGATTTCCACCATTAAGTGAACAGGAGATAACATTTGTCAGATCAAATGATATAAGGAAGTATGCTCGAGGAAAACATACACAATTAAACATTGGTTGAAAGGTGCACCCGAAATATGGGTTGGGTTGCACGACTAATGCCAGAATGGTGATTCAATTAGCGAAGGACTTAGAATGAACTATCGCCCATTCACTTCAAAGCAATAGGGTTGCTAGAAGTTTTGAATTCACACGTCATAGCTCCATTGTCGGTATTCCGGTTGAAAACAATACGGGGACCAAGGAATGAATGAAGATGGCAAGAAGTATTATGATATCAAGAATTATTAAGAGGTGGTGAAATTCTCACCACATTCTTGACAAAAAGAGATGGTAATACTTCCGAGGTAAGGAAGATCAACTGCTGGGTAGCAGTGATCTCAAGGTTTACATAAAACACGAACAAGTTGTGTTGAACGAAAGGCAATAAAGTGGTCGATGAGAACAGGAATCATCGAGGGGCAAGGATGGTATTACCCATCATGAATTCAATTGAATTCCTGGAAGAGCTCATAAGGTTGATGATGATCACGACACAATTGTCGAGAGATTTCATGCAGATGTAGTCAATCAGCGACGACATCAAGTCAAAGGAATGATGAAGCAAGAGGTTATTGGAACCACAGTTACGACACAAACTCAAACTCAAGCTTGTTGTTGTAGGTGAAAGGGTATGACAAGGAAACTCGACGTAAGGTTAGTTCATCGTCGAAAATTGGTGCTCCGAGAATAAGGACCAGGTAGCACCGTTAGAATCGTCACGACAATGATATAGCCAAACAGGCTAGGAATGGCGTGATTGGGTAAAAACTCGTACTTATAGAAGCTTACTGAAGAGTTGTTGAACCGTAGAGCGGTCTCGGTTCAGTTATCGGTGTCTTTGAGTGTTCAGTAACACAGAGCCCGCGGAAAATTGGAATCAGTGGGAAGGTAGCACTTGATGAAGAACTCATAAAAAGTTATGCAGTTCCATGATAATCTCGAGATACCAGGAGGTAATACTCGATGATAGATCAAAATAGAGGTTGGACTAGGGTATTGATCCATAGGAGACAATTGTTTTAACTTGTCCGAGAAGTGAGATCAAAGAAGAACAATCATGGTCGGAACCACGGTTGCAAGGGATCAATTCCCAGATACCATATGTTAGTTATCAAGGAAATAGTTATTGTTACAAGAAGCTTCCATGATAGGATATACATAGTGTCCATGGGCATGAACACAAAGTTCAAGGCCGACTCCCACTTCTCCAATGCATACCCTTTCATTCACTTCTCGCTTTCGATGAAGTTATAGCATTGAAATTTTATCTGGCAAAATACCAGAAGAGTACGACTCGTGAAAACTTTCGAGTTCACACATATTAAGGAAGGCATAGGTTCAACCCATCGGGGCATCTTAGAATCCTACACCAGAATCTTTTAGAAGTAATTAACTCAAGCTTGAAGGCAGAGCATGGTTGAGAAAGCAGACGATACAATTTACCAAAGGCATTATGTATCCGAGAAAAAGGCTCACAAGTTTATTGAATATGAAGGGCATTGTCAGATAAAATCCAACAAAGGATCTGGTGGTCCACAAGGGATCTGACGTGAGCATCGGTACTCAACTAGAGGAAGCAGATTATAGAAACAACTGACTAACTGAATTGTCAAATGCAAAGGAATTATGATTTCCAAATCAAGGGATCAGAAGCAATGCTTTGATTAGGGGTGGATAAGTTGAATAGCCGTAGGGTACAATCAAAGACAATTGGATTGGTCGAGAACCAATTCCAGTTAAAGGAATGGAAGCTCAGCCGGAAAGGTAATTTATAAGGATCAATGATGATTGCGCGTATTCGCAACATATTGAGTCAATAGACCCAAAATGATAATGACAAGGAATGTCAATAAGACTACGAGACTTATGGGATTAACCATAATGCGAGCAAGCAAGAATTTCAAGAGCCAAAGGCTCCAAAGGATTTTCAGAAGATCGAATAATATTTCGAAGACTTTTGTGAAACTCATGAACAACTGGGGATGAGCGGATACTCGATAATTGTAATAATTAACCGTAGGGGTATTCAGGTGACAAAGAACAGCAAGGCAGTAAGCTCAAAGGATTATCGAAACAACGACGAGTTTTCAGGTTATCTTGTAATAACAAGACCAACTGGGGATGAATGTAAGAATAACAACTGCAAGTAGTAATCCATAAGGGTTTGCGGTGGAAGGCGAATTGCAAACACGATGAACACAAGTTCTCGGGTTAACAGCGGAGAGTATCTTCAGGGTCTTCTGGTGCAGCAGACGATCATCAGTAACAAGGGGCTCTCCGGGTGAAAGTGATAACGAGATCCTATTGTTAGATTTAGTAAACTTCATTTAACCCGAATAGAGGAGAGTTCAGCGTCCCAGAGTAAAGGTCGAGGAGTAAAAGATCCTAGTACCACCCAATGGCGACGTGGGCCCATGGGCCGCACATCCATGTTAGTAAAAGTTTTGTAAAGTCTAGACTCGACTTCGGCCAAAGAGTTGGAAGGGGGATTCCTACAGGCAGTCGGCTCTGATACCAACTTGTGACGCCCCCGATTCAATCGTACACTAATCATGCACGCAAACATGTACGATCAAGATCAGGGACTCACGGGAAGATATCACAACACAACTCTAAAAACATAAATAAGTCATACAAGCATCATAATACAAGCCAGGGGCCTCGAGGGCTCGAATACAAGTGCTCGATCATAGACGAGTCAGCGGAAGCAACAATATCTGAGTACAGACATAAGTTAAACAAGTTTGCCTTAAGAAGGCTAGCACAAACTGGGATACAGATCGAAAGAGGCGCAGGCCTCCTGCCTGGGATCCTCCTAACTACTCCTGGTCGTCGTCATCGGGCTGCACGTAGTAGTAGGCACCTTCAGCGTAGTAGGAGTCGTCGTCGAAGGTGGCGTCTGGCTCCTGGACTCCAGCATCTGGTTGCGACAACCAGAAAGAAAGGAAAAGGGGAAAGGGGGAAGAAAGCAACCGTGAGTACTCATCCAAAGTACTCGCAAGCAAGGAACTACACTACAAATGCATGGGTATATGTGTAAGGAGGCCATATCAGTGGACTGAACTGCAGAATGCCAGAATAAGAGGGGGATAGCTAGTCCTATCGAAGACTATGCTTCTGGCAGCCTCCGTCTTGCAGTATGTAGAAGAGAGTAGATTGAAGTCCTCCAAGTAGCATCTCCAAGTAGCATCTCCAAGTAGCATCTCCAGTAGCATCGCATAGCATAATCCTACCCGGCGATCCTCTCCTCATCGCCCTGTTAGAGAGCGATCACCGGGTTGTATCTGGCACTTGGAAGGGTGTGTTTTATTAAGTATCCGGTTCTAGTTGTCATAAGGTCAAGGTACAACTCCAAGTCGTCCTGTTACCGAAGATCACGGCTATTCGAATAGATTAACTTCCCTGCAGGGGTGCAGCACATAGCCCAACACGCTCGATCCCATTTGGCCGGACACACTTTCCTAGGTCATGCCCGGCCTCGGAAGATCAACACGTCGCAGCCCCACCTAGGCAAAACAGAGAGGCCAGCACGCCGGTCTAAACCTAAGCGCACAGGGGTCTGGGCCCATCGCCCATAGCACACCTGCACGTTGCGTGGGCGGCCGGAAGCAGAACTAGCCCCCTTAATACAAGAGCAGGCTTACGTTCCAATCCGGCGCGCGCTGCTCCGTCGCTGACCTCTGAAGTGCTTCGACTGATACCACGACGTCGGGATACCCATAACTACTCCCGCGTAGATGGTTAGTGCGTATAGGCTCGTAGACGACTCAGATCAAATACCAAGATCTCGTTAAGCGTGTTAAGTATCCGCGAACGCCGAACAGGGCCAGGCCCACCTGTCTCCTAGGTGGTCTCAACCTGCCCTGCCGCTCCGCCACAAAGTAACAGTCGGGGGCCGTCGGGAACCCAGGCCCACCTCTACCGGGATGGAGCCACCTGTCCTTTCAGCCCCCAACTCCGAACAGTATCACAGGTAATGTAACAGTGTAAAGTATATAGTATATGCCCGTGATCACCTCGCGAAGTGATCACAGCCCAGTAGTATAGCATGGCAGACGGACAAGAGTGTAGGGCCACTGATGGAACACTAGCATCCTATACTAAGCATTTAGGATGGCGGGTAAGGTATCAATGACTGTAGCAGCAATGACAGGCTATGCAGCAGAATAGGATTAACGGAAAGAAGTAACATGCTAGGCTACTCTAATGCAAGCAGTATAGAGAAGAGTAGGCGATATCTGGTGATCAAGGGGGGGGGGGGGCTTGCCTGGTTGCTCTGGCAAGAGAGAGGGGTCGTCAACTCCGTAGTCGAACTGGTCAGCAGCAGCGTCGGTCTCGTAGTCTACCGGAGAGAAGAGGGGGAAGAAATAATGAATACAGAGCAAACAAAGCATCACAAAATATAACAAGGCAATACGCGGTGTTCGGTGTGCCCTAACGCGGTAGTAGGTGATACCGGTGAAGGGGGGAAAACATCCGGGAAAGTATTCCCGGTGTTTCGTGTTTTCGGGCAGAGGAGCCGGAGGGGGAAAGTTGCGAGTTCGATAGGTTAGGGGTGTGTGGCGGACGAACGGGTTGCGCATCCGGATTCGTCTCGTCGTTCTGAGCAACTTTCATGTTGAAAATATTTTAATCCGAGTTACGGATTAAAAGATATGATTTTTAAAAGATTTTAACAATTTTGGAATTTAATTATTTATTTAATTAATTCGAAAAAATGTATTTATGACGTCAGCATGATGTCATGCTGACGTCAGCAGTCAACAGGGGTTGACTGAGTCAACCCTGACATGTGGGTCCCGTTCGTCAGTGACTGTTAACTAATTACCCTAGTTTAGTTTAATTAACAATACTTAATTAGGTTAATTAGCCATTAGGTTAATTAATCAAGATTAATTAAATTAATTATTTACTTAATTAATTAATTAATTAATGTTTTAATTATTTTAGTTATTATTCATTTATTTATTTAATATATTTATTTATTTATTTATTTATTTATTTTATTTTATTTAAAAAAAACGTTATGGGGCGGGGCCCCCTAGTCAGTGGCCCGGGGGGGGCTAGCGGGCACAGGGCGGTGCGGGTTCGGGCGCAACCCGCACCCGTTCGTTCGGGCGCACGCCCAGGAGGGTGGGCGGAGCCGGCAGGGCGAGGGGAGCAGGGGAGGCCGGTGGCCAGCGGTGACGGACGCCGGTGGAGCGGCGAGTAGAGGCGCGCGGGGAGGCGGGCGCAGCACGGCATCAG
>NC_057810.1:247772140-247773718 GCF_018294505.1 Triticum aestivum
TCTCTTTTTTTTCAGCTTTGTTTTCTGTTTTCTTTTCTTTATCTATTTTCTTTTAATTTCTGTTTTATAAAATATAAATACAACTCCTAATTTAATGTTATAATTTATTCTACTGCCCCAAAAGTTTGACACCTAATTAAAACAGTTTGCATTATTATTATTTTTAAAAAGGCATTTAATTAATTGTCATAGTTGCTATTTTAATTAGTTTAGAGCCTTTAAACATTTTATAAAATTTGTGGTTTCTCCACCAGTATTACCCATGATTTATTTGACACATTTTGGACATTTTAGTTTTAATGTTTGAAAACTTTTGTTGTTCGCCTAAATCTCAAATTTGAATTTGAGTCGTTTTCGAACTAACGCGAGATTAGTGACAGTAACGGAGGTGACGTGGTGTCATTAGCAGAGGTTACTGTAGCTTGATTATCCGGGCGTCACAAAAACAAAGGGGTTCAAATAAGTTCAAAAGAAATGAAATCCCTTTGTAACAGACGAGTTTCCGTATGAAACCCTGATACTTCGAAGGACATTGTCTGTTTTGTACACGAAGTGCAACCAGTTTTTGCCGTAAGCCTCTCTACTTTGTTGCACATGCTATGTGGGTGAAATGATGATACCATGCCAACTTCGAACCTTATCGGAGTTCATTTCAAATGCTTTTCAACTTCATTGTCTTATAGCTCGAAATAATCAGTAAATGCATGAAAAATAACAAATGAAGTTAGAAAGGGTTGTAAATTGATGATGTGGCTTTGAATGGTGCATTTTGAACATAGAAAAACAAGGGGGTTCAAATAAGTTCAAAAGAAATTAAATCCCTTTGTAACATACGTGTTTCCGTATGAAACCCTGATACTTCGAAGGAGATTGTCTGTTTTGTACACGAAAGTCATTCGGTTTTTGCCGTAAGCCTGTCTACTTTCTTGCACATGCTATGTGGGTGAAGTGATGATACCATGCCAACTTGGAACCTTTTCAGAGTTCATTTCAAATGCTTTTCAACTTCATGGTCTTATAGCTCAAAATAATCAGTAAATGCATGAAAAATAACAAATGAACTCAAAAAGGGTTGTAATAGATGATGTGGCTTTGAATGTTGCATTTTGAACACATAAAAACAAGGGGGTTCAAATAAGTTCAAAAGAAATGAAATCCCTTTGTAACAAACGAGTTTCCGTATGAAACCCTGATACTTCGAAGGAGATTGTCTGTTTTGTACACGAAGTGCATCCGGTTTTTGGCGTCAGCCTCTCTACTTTGTTGCACATGCTATGTGGGT
This sequence comes from Triticum aestivum, assembly GCF_018294505.1. NCBI lineage: Eukaryota > Viridiplantae > Streptophyta > Magnoliopsida > Poales > Poaceae > Triticum > Triticum aestivum. The sequence goes on from NC_057810.1 coordinate 247,773,423, forward strand.
GAAATGATGATACCATGACAACTTGGAACCTTATCAGAGTTTATTTCAAATGCTTTTCAATTTCATGGTCTTATAGCTCAAAATAATCAGTAAATGCATGAAAAATAACAAATGAAGTCAAAAAGGGTTGTTAATTGATGATGTGGCTTTGAATGGTGCATTTTGAACACAGAAAAACAAGGGGGTTCAAATAAGTTCAAAAGAAATGAAATCCCTTTGTAACCGACGAGTTTCCGTATGAAACCCTGATACTTCGAAGGAGATTGTCTGTTTTGTACATGAAGTTCATCCAGTTT
>NC_057810.1:247774719-247778956 GCF_018294505.1 Triticum aestivum
ATTGATGATGTGGCTTTGAATGGTGCAATTTGAACACAGAAAAACAAGGGGGTTCAAATAAGTTCAAAAGAAATGAAATCCCTTTGTAACAGACGAGTTTCCGTATCAAACCCTGATACTTCAAAGGAGATTGTCTGTTTTGTACACGAAGTGCATCCAGTTTTTGCCGTAAGCCTCTCTACTTTGTTGCACATGCTATGTGGGTGAAATGATGATACCATGCCAACTTGGAACCTTATCAAAGTTCATTTAAAATGCTTTTGAATTTCATGGTCTTATAGCTCAAAATAATCAGTAAATGCATGGAAGATAACAAATGAAGTCAAAAAGGGTTGTAAATTGATATGTGGCTTTGAATGGTGCAATTTGAAAACAGAAAAACAAGGGGGTTCAAATAAGTTCAAAAAAAATGAAATTCCTTTGTAACATACGAGTTTCCGTATGAAACCCTGATACTTCGAAGGAGATTGTCTGTTTTGTACACGAAGTGCATCCAGTTTTTCCCGTAAGCCTCTGTACTTTCTTGCACATGCTATGTGGGTTAAATGATGATACCATGCCAACTTCGAACCTTATCAGAGTTCATTTCAAATGCTTTTCAACTTCATGGTCTTATAGCTCGAAATAATCAGTAAATGCATGAAAAATAACAAATGAAGTCAGAAAGGGTTGTAAATTGATGATGTGGCTTTGAGCGCTGCATTTTGAACACAGAAAAACAAGGGGGTTCAAATAAGTTCAAAAGAAATTAAATCCCTTTGTAACAGACGTGTTTCCGTATGAAACCCTGATACTTCGAAGGAGATTGTCTGATTTGTACACGAAAGTCATTCGGTTTTGGCCGTAAGCCTCTCTACTTTGTTGCACATGCTATGTGGGTGAAGTGATGATACCATGCCAACTTGGAACCTTTGCAGAGTTGATTTCAAATGCTTTTCAACTTCATGGTCTTATAGCTCAAAATAATCAGTAAATGCATGAAAAATAACAAATGAAGTCAAAAAGGGTTGTAATTGATGATGTAGCTTTGAATGGTGCATTATGAACACAGAAAAACAAGGGGGTTCAAATAAGTTCAAAAGAAATGAAATCCCTTTGTAACATACGAGTTTCCGTATGAAACCCTGATACTTCGAAGGACATTGTCTGTTTTGTACGCGAAGTGCAACCAGTTTTTGTCGTAAGCCTCTCTACTTTGTTGCACATGCTATGTGGGTGAAATGATGATACCATGCCAACTTCGAACCTTATTAGAGTTCATTTCAAATGCTTTTCAACTTCATGGTCTTATAGCTCGAAATAATCAGTAAATGCATGAAAAATAACAAATGAAGTTAGAAAGGGTTGTAAATTGATGATGTGGCTTTGAATGGTGCATTTTGAACATAGAAAAACAAGGGGGTTCAAATAAGTTCAAAAGAAATTAAATCCCTTTGTAACAGACGTGTTTCCGTATGAAACCCTGATACTTCGAAGGAGATTGTCTGTTTTGTACATGAAAGTCATTCGGTTTTTGCCGTAAGCCTCTCTACTTTGTTGCACATGCTATGTGGGTGAAGTGATGATACCATGCCAACTTGGAACCTTTTCAGAGTTGATTTCAAATGCTTTTCAACTTCATGGTCTTATAGCTCAAAATAATCAGTAAATGCATGAAAAATAACAAATGAACTCAAAAAGGGTTGTAATTGATGATGTGGCTTTGAATGGTGCATTTTGAACACAGAAAAACAAGGGGGTTCAAATAAGTTCAAAAAAAATGAAATCCCTTTGTAACAAACGAGTTTCCGTATGAAACCCTGATACTTCGAAGGAGATTGTCTGTTTTGTACACGAAGTGCATCCAGTTTTTTCCGTAAGCCTCTCTACTTTGTTGCACATGCTATGTGGGTGAAATGATGATACCATGACAACTTGGAACCTTATCAGAGTTTATTTCAAATGCTTTTCAATTTCATGGTCTTATAGCTCGAAATAATCAGTAAATGCATGAAAAATAACAAATGAAGTTAGAAAGGGTTGTAAATTGATGATATGGCTTTGAATGGTGCATTTTGAACATAGAAAAACAAGGGGGTTCAAATAAGTTCAAAAGAAATTAAATCCCTTTGTAACAGACGTGTTTCCGTATGAAACCCTGATACTTCGAAGGAGATTGTCTATTTTGTACACGAAAGTCATTCGGTTTTTGCCGTAAGCCTCTCTACTTTGTTGCACATGCTATGTGGGTGAAGTGATGATACCATGCCAACTTGGAACCTTTTCAGAGTTCATTTCAAATGCTTTTCAACTTCATGGTCTTATAGCTCAAAATAATCAGTAAATGCATGAAAAATAACAAATGAACTCAAAAAGGGTTGTAATTGATGATGTGGCTTTGAATGGTGCATTTTTAACACAGAAAAACAAGGGGGTTCAAATAAGTTCAAAAAAAATGAAATCCCTTTGTAACAAACGAGTTTCCGTATGAAACCCTGATACTTCGAAGGAGATTGTCTGTTTTGTACACGAAGTGCATCCAGTTTTTCCGTAAGCCTCTCTACTTTGTTGCACATGCTATGTGGGTGAAATGATGATACCATGACAACTTGGAACCTTATCAGAGTTTATTTTAAATGCTTTTCAATTTCATGGTCTTATAGCTCAAAATAATCAGTAAATGCATGAAAAATAACAAATGAAGTCAAAAAGGGTTGTTAATTGATGATGTGGCTTTGAATGGTGCATTTTGAACACAGAAAAACAAGGGGGTTCAAATAAGTTCAAAAGAAATGAAATCCCTTTGTAACAGACGAGTTTCCGTATGAATCCCTGATACTTCGAAGGAGATTGTCTGTTTTGTACACGAAGTTCATCCAGTTTTTGCCATAAGCCTCTCTACTTTGTTGCACATGCTATGTGGGTGAAATGATGATGCCATGCCAACTTGGCACCTTATCAGAGTTCATTTCAAATGCTTTTCAATTTCATGGTCTTATAGCTCAAAATAATCAGTAAATGCATGAAAAATAACAAATGAATTCAAAAAAGGTTGTAAATTGATGATGTGGCTTTGAATGGTGCATTTTGAACACAGAAAAACAAGGGGGTTCAAATAAGTTCAAAAGAAATGAAATCCCTTTGTAACAGACGAGTTTCCGTATAAAACCGTGATACTTCGAAGGAGATTGTCTGTTTTGTACACGAAGTGCATCCAGTTTTTGCCGTAAGCCTCTCTACTTTCTTGCACATGCTATGTGGGTGAAATGATGATACCATGCCAACTTCGAACCTTATCAGAGTTCATTTCAAATGCATTTCAACTTCATGGTCTTATAGCTCGAAATAATCAGTAAATGCCTGAAAAATAACAAATGAAGTCAGAAAGGGTTGTAAATTGATGATGTGGCTTTGAATGCTGCATTTTGAACACAGAAAAACAAGGGGGTTGAAATAAGTTCAAAAGAAATTAAATCCCTTTGTAACAGACATGTTTCCGTATGAAACCCTGATACTTCGAAGGAGATTGTCTGTTTTGTACACGAAAGTTATCCGGTTTTTGCCGTAAGCCTCTCTACTTTGTTGCACATGATATGTGGGTGAAGTGATGATACCATGCCAACTTGGGACCTTTTCAGAGTTCATTTCAAATGCTTTTCAACTTCATGGTCTTATAGCTCAAAATAATCAGTAAATGCATGAAAAATAACAAATTAAGTCAAAAAGGGTTGTGATTGATGATGTGGCTTTGAATGGTGCATTTTGAACACAGAAAAACAGGGGAGTTCAAATAAGTTCAAAAGAAATGAAATCCCTTTGTAACAGACGAGTTTCCGTATGAAACCCTGATACTTCGAAGGACATTGTCTGTTTTGTACACGAAGTGCAACCAGTTTTTGCCTTAAGCCTCTCTACTTTGTTGCACATGCTACGTGGGTGAAATGATGATACCATGCCAACTTGGAACCTTATCAGAGTACATTTCAAATGCTTTTGAATTTCGTGGTCTTATAGCTCAAAATAATCAGTAAATGCATGGAATATAACAAATGAAGTCAAAAAGGGTTGTAAATTGATGATGTGGCTTTGAATGGTGCAATTTGAACACAGAAAAACAAGGGGGTTCAAATAAGTTCAAAAGAAATGAAATCCCTTTGTAACAGACGAGTTTCCGTATAAAACCCTGATACTTCGAAGGAGATTGTCTATTTTGTACACGTAGTGCATCCAGTTTTTGCCGTAAGCCTCTCTACTTTCT
>NC_057810.1:247779220-247779953 GCF_018294505.1 Triticum aestivum
TTGTTGCACATGCTACGTGGGTGAAATGATGATACCATGCCAACTTGGAACCTTATCAGAGTACATTTCAAATGCTTTTGAATTTCGTGGTCTTATAGCTCAAAATAATCAGTAAATGCATGGAATATAACAAATGAAGTCAAAAAGGGTTGTAAATTGATGATGTGGCTTTGAATGGTGCAATTTGAACATAGAAAAACAAGGGGGTTCAAATAAGTTCAAAAGAAATGAAATCCCTTTGTAACAGACGAGTTTCCGTATAAAACCCTGATACTTCGAAGGAGATTGTCTATTTTGTACACGTAGTGCATCCAGTTTTTGCCGTAAGCCTCTCTACTTTCTTGCACATGCTATGTGGGTGAAATGATGATACCATGCCAACTTCGAACCTTATCAGAGTTCATTTCAAATGCTTTTCAACTTCATGGTCTTATAGCTCGAAATAATCAGTAAATGCATGAAAAATAACAAATGAAGTCAGAAAGGGTTGTAAATTGATGATGTGGCTTTGAATGCTGCATTTTGAACACAGAAAAACAAGGGGGTTCAAATAAGTTCAAAAGAAATTAAATCCCTTTGTAACAGATGTGTTTCCGTATGAAACCCTGATACTTCGAAGGAGATTGTCTGTTTTGTACACGAAAGTCATTCGGTTTTTGCCGTAAGCCTCTCTACTTTGTTGCACATGCTATGTGAGTGAAGTGATGATACCATGCCAACTTGGAACCTTTTC
>NC_057810.1:247779963-247780482 GCF_018294505.1 Triticum aestivum
CGTATGAAACCCTGATACTTCGAAGGACATTGTCTGTTTTGTACACGAAGTGCAACCAGTTTTTGCCGTAAGCCTCTCTACTTTGTTGCACATGCTATGTGGGTGAAATGATGATACCATGCCAACTTGGAACCTTATCAGAGTACATTTCAAATGCTTTTGAATTTCGTGGTCTAATAGCTCAAAATAATCAGTAAATGCATGGAATATAACAAATGAAGTCAAAAAGGGTTGTAAATTGATGATGTGGCTTTGAATGGTGCAATTTGAACACAGAAAAACAAGGGGTTCAAATAAGTTCAAAAGAAATGAAATCCCTTTGTAACAGACGAGTTTCCGTATAAAACCCTGATACTTCGAAGGAGATTGTCTGTTTTGTACACGAAGTGCATCCAGTTTTTGCCGTAAGCCTCTCTACTTTCTTGCACATGCTATGTGGGTGAAATGATGATACCATGCCAACTTCGAACCTTATCAGAGTTCATTTCAAATGCTTTTCAACTTCATGGTCTTATAGCT
>NC_057810.1:247780492-247780921 GCF_018294505.1 Triticum aestivum
GGGTTCAAATAAGTTCAAAAGAAATTAAATCCCTTTGTAACAGATGTGTTTCCGTATGAAACCCTGATACTTCGAAGGAGATTGTCTGTTTTGTACACGAAAGTCATTCGGTTTTTGCCGTAAGCCTCTCTACTTTGTTGCACATGCTATGTGAGTGAAGTGATGATACCATGCCAACTTGGAACCTTTTCAGAGTTGATTTCAAATGCTTTTCAACTTCATGGTTTTATAGCTCAAAATAATCAGTAAATGCATGAAAAATAACAAATGAAGTCAAAAAGGGTTGTAATTGATGATGTGGCTTTGAATGGTGCATTTTGAACACAGAAAAACAAGGGGGTTCAAATAAGTTCAAAAGAAATGAAATCCCTTTGTAACAGACGAGTTTCCGTATGAAACCATGATACTTTGAAGGACATTGTCTGTTTT
>NC_057810.1:247781387-247782192 GCF_018294505.1 Triticum aestivum
GCAACCAGTTTTTGCCGTAAGCCTCTCTACTTTGTTGCACATGATATGTGGGTGAAGTGATGATACCATGCCAACTTGGAACCTTTTCAGAGTTCATTTCAAATGCTTTTCAACTTCATGGTCTTATAGCTCAAAATAATCAGTAAATGCATGAAAAATAACAAATGAAGTCAAAAAGGGTTGTGATTGATAATGTGGCTTTGAATGGTGCATTTTGAACACAGAAAAACACGAGAGTTCAAATAAGTTCAAAAGAAATGAAATCCCTTTGTAACAGACGAGTTTTCGTATGAAACCCTGATACTTCGAAGGACATTGTCTGTTTTGTACACGAAGTGCAACCAGTTTTTGCCGTAAGCCTCTCTACTTTGTTGCACATGCTATGTGGGTGAAATGATGATACCATGCCAACTTGGAACCTTATCAGAGTACATTTCAAATGCTTTTGAATTTCGTGGTCTAATAGCTCAAAATAATCAGTAAATGCATGGAATATAACAAATGAAGTCAAAAAGGGTTGTAAATTGATGATGTGGCTTTGAATGGTGCAATTTGAACACAGAAAAACAAGGGGTTCAAATAAGTTCAAAAGAAATGAAATCCCTTTGTAACAGACGAGTTTCCGTATAAAACCCTGATACTTCGAAGGAGATTGTCTGTTTTGTACACGAAGTGCATCCAGTTTTTGCCGTAAGCCTCTCTACTTTCTTGCACATGCTATGTGGGTGAAATGATGATACCATGCCAACTTCGAACCTTATCAGAGTTCATTTCAAATGCTTTTCAACTTCATGGTCTTATAGCT
>NC_057810.1:247782386-247783049 GCF_018294505.1 Triticum aestivum
ATAGCTCAAAATAATCAGTAAATGCATGAAAAATAACAAATGAAGTCAGAAAGGGTTGTAAATTGATGATGTGGCTTTGAATGGTGGATTTTGAACACAGAAAAACAAGGGGGTTCAAATAAGTTCAAAAGAAATTAAATCCCTTTGTAGCAGACGTGTTTCCGTATGAAACCCTGATACTTCGAAGGAGATTGCCTATTTTGTACACGAAAGTCATCCGGTTTTTGCCGTAAGCCTCTCTACTTTGTTGCACATGATATGTGGGTGAAGTGATGATACCATGCCAACTTGGAACCTTTTCAGAGTTCATTTCAAATGCTTTTCAACTTCATGGTCTTATAGCTCAAAATAATCAGTAAATGCATGAAAAATAACAAATGAAGTCAAAAAGGGTTGTAATTGATGATGTGGCTTTTAATGGTGCATTTTGAACATAGAAAAACAAGGGGGTTCAAATAAGTTCAAAATAAATGAAATCCCTTTGTAACAAACGAGTTTCCGTATGAAAACCTGATACTTCAAAGGAGATTGTCTGTTTTGTACACGAAGTGCATCCAGTTTTTGCCGTAAGCCTCTCTACTTTGTTGCACATTCTATGTGGGTGAAATGATGATACCATGCCAACTTCGAACCTTATCAGAGTTCATTTCAAATGCTTTTCAA
>NC_057810.1:247783420-247785091 GCF_018294505.1 Triticum aestivum
TTGGAACCTTTTCAGAGTTGATTTCAAATGCTTTTCAACTTCATGGTCTTATAGCTCAAAATAATCAGTAAATGCATGAAAAATAACAAATGAAGTCAAAAAGGGTTGTAATTGATGATGTTGCTTTGAATGGTGCATTTTGAAAAAACAAAAACAAGGGGGTTCAAATAAGTTCAAAAGAAATGAAATCCCTTTGTAACAGACGAGTTTCCGTATGAACCCCTGATACTTCAAAGGACATTGTCTGTTTTGTACACGAAGTGCAACCAGTTTTTGCCGTAAGCCTCTCTACTTTGTTGCACATGCTATGTGGGTGAAATGATGATACCATGCCAACTTCGAATCTTATCAGAGTTCATTTCAAATGCTTTTCAACTTCATGGTCTTATAGCTCGAAATAATCAGTAAATGCATGAAAAATAACAAATGAAGTCAGAAAGGGTTGTAAATTGATGATGTGGCTTTGAATGGTGCATTTTGAACACAGAAAAACAAGGGGGTTCAAATAAGTTCAAAAGAAATTAAATCCCTTTGTAACAGACGTGTTTCCGTATGAAACCCTGATACTTCGAAGGAGATTATCTGTTTTGTACACGAAGTGCATCCAGTTTTTGCCGTAAGCCTCTCTACTTTCTTGCACATGCTAAGTGGGTGAAATGATGATACCGTGCCAACTTCGAACATAATCAGACTTCATTTCAAATGCTTTTCAACTTCATGGTCTTATAGCTCAAAATAATCAGTAAATGAATGAAAAATAACAAATGAAGTCAAAAAGGGTTGTAATTGATGATGTGGCTTTTAATGGTGCATTTTGAACACAGAAAAACAAGGGGGTTCAAATAAGTTCAAAAGAAATGAAATCCCTTTGTAACAAACGAGTTTCCGTATGAAACCCTGATACTTCGAAGGAGATTGTCTGTTTTGTACACGAAGTGCATTCAGTTTTTTCCGTAAGCCTCTCTACTTTGTTGCACATGCTATGTGGGTGAAATGATGATACCATGCCAACTTGGAACCTTATCAGAGTTTATTTCAAATGCTTTTCAATTTCATGGTCTTATAGCTCAAAATAATCAGTAAATGCATGAAAAATAACAAATGAAGTCAGAAAGGGTTGTAAATTGATGATGTGGCTTTGAATGGTGCATTTTGAACACAGAAAAACAAGGGGGTTCAAATAAGTTCAAAAGAAATTAAATCCCTTTGTAGCAGACGTGTTTCCGTATGAAACCCTGATACTTCGAAGGAGATTGCCAATTTTGTACACGAAAGTCATCCGGTTTTTGCCGTAAGCCTCTCTACTTTGTTGCACATGATATGTGGGTGAAGTGATGATACCATGCCAACTTGGAACCTTTTCAGAGTTCATTTCAAATGCTTTTCAACTTCATGGTCTTATAGCTCAAAATAATCAGTAACTGCATGAAAAATAACAAATGAAGTCAAAAAGGGTTGTAATTGATGATGTTGCTTTTAATGGTGCATTTTGAACACAGAAAAACAAGGGGGTTCAAATAAGTTCAAAAGAAATGAAATCCCTTTGTAACAAACGAGTTTCCGTATGAAACCCTGATACTTCAAAGGAGATTGTCTGTTTTGTACACGAAGTGCATCCAGTTTTTGCCGTAAGCCTCTCTACTTTGTTGCACATTCTATGTGGGTGAAATG
>NC_057810.1:247785101-247786933 GCF_018294505.1 Triticum aestivum
AAATAATCAGTAAATGCATGAAAAATAACAAATGAAGTCAGAAAGGTTTGTAAATTGATGATGTGGCTTTGAATGGTGCATTTCGAACACAGAAAAACAAGGGGGTTCAAATAAGTTCAAAAGAAATGAAATCCCTTTGTAACAGACGAGTTTCCGTATGAAACCGTGATACTTCGAAGGAGATTGTCTGTTTTGTACACGAAGTGCATCCAGTTTTTGCCGTAAGCCTCTCTACTTTCTTGCACATGCTATGTGGGTGAAATGATGATACCATGCCAACTTCGAACCTTATCAGAGTTCATTTCAAATGCATTTCAACTTCATGGTCTTATAGCTCGAAATAATCAGTAAATGCATGAAAAATAACAAATGAAGTCAGAAAGGGTTGTAAATTGATGATGTGGCTTTGAATGCTGCATTTTGAACACAGAAAAACAAGGGGGTTGAAATAAGTTCAAAAGAAATTAAATCCCTTTGTAACAGACATGTTTCCGTATGAAACCCTGATACTTCGAAGGAGATTGTCTGTTTTGTACACGAAAGTTATCCGGTTTTTGCCGTAAGCCTCTCTACTTTGTTGCACATGATATGTGGGTGAAGTGATGATACCATGCCAACTTGGGACCATTTCAGAGTTCATTTCAAATGCTTTTCAACTTCATGGTCTTATAGCTCAAAATAATCAGTAAATGCATGAAAAATAACAAATGAAGTCAAAAAAGGTTGTGATTGATGATGTGGCTTTGAATGGTGCATTTTGAACACAGAAAAACAGGGGAGTTCAAATAAGTTCAAAAGAAATGAAATCCCTTTGTAACAGACGAGTTTCCGTATGAAACCCTGATACTTCGAAGGACATTGTCTGTTTTGTACACGAAGTGCAACCAGTTTTTGCCGTAAGCCTCTCTACTTTGTTGCACATGCTATGTGGGTGAAATGATGATACCATGCCAACTTGGAACCTTATCAGAGTACATTTCAAATGCTTTTGAATTTCGTGGTCTTATAGCTCAAAATAATCAGTAAATGCATGGAATATAACAAATGAAGTCAAAAAGGGTTGTAAATTGATGATGTGGCTTTGAATGGTGCAATTTGAACACAGAAAAACAAGGGGGTTCAAATAAGTTCAAAAGAAATGAAATCCCTTTGTAACAGACGAGTTTCCGTATAAAACACTGATACTTCGAAGGAGATTGTCTGTTTTGTACACGTAGTGCATCCAGTTTTTGCCGTAAGCCTCTCTACTTTCTTGCACATGCTATGTGGGTGAAATGATGATACCATGCCAACTTCGAACCTTATCAGAGTTCATTTCAAATGCTTTTCAACTTCATGGTCTTATAGCTCGAAATATTCTGTAAATGCATGAAAAATAACAAATGAAGTCAGAAAGGGTTGTAAATTGATGATGTGGCTTTGAATGCTGCATTTTGAACACAGAAAAACAAGGGGGTTCAAATAAGTTCAAAAGAAATTAAATCCCTTTGTAACAGACATGTTTCCGTATGAAACCCTGATACTTCGAAGGAGATTGTCTGTTTTGTACACGAAGTGCAACCAGTTTTTGCCGTAAGCCTCTCTACTTTGTTGCACATGATATGTGGGTGAAGTGATGATACCATGCCAACTTGGAACCTTTTCAGAGTTCATTTCAAATGCTTTTCAACTTCATGGTCTTATAGCTCAAAATAATCAGTAAATGCATGAAAAATAACAAATGAAGTCAAAAAGGGTTGTGATTGATGATGTGGCTTTGAATGGTGCATTTTGAACACAGAAAAACAGGGGAGTTCAAATAAGTTCAAAAGAAATGAAATCCCTTTGTAACA
>NC_057810.1:247787624-247788811 GCF_018294505.1 Triticum aestivum
CGTATGAAACCCTGATACTTCGAAGGACATTGTCTGTTTTGTACACGAAGTGCAACCAGTTTTTGCCGTAAGCCTCTCTACTTTGTTGCACATGCTATGTGGGTGAAATGATGATACCATGCCAACTTGGAACCTTATCAGAGTACATTTCAAATGCTTTTGAATTTCGTGGTCTAATAGCTCAAAATAATCAGTAAATGCATGGAATATAACAAATGAAGTCAAAAAGGGTTGTAAATTGATGATGTGGCTTTGAATGGTGCAATTTGAACACAGAAAAACAAGGGGTTCAAATAAGTTCAAAAGAAATGAAATCCCTTTGTAACAGACGAGTTTCCGTATAAAACCCTGATACTTCGAAGGAGATTGTCTGTTTTGTACACGAAGTGCATCCAGTTTTTGCCGTAAGCCTCTCTACTTTCTTGCACATGCTATGTGGGTGAAATGATGATACCATGCCAACTTCGAACCTTATCAGAGTTCATTTCAAATGCTTTTCAACTTCATGGTCTTATAGCTCGAAATAATCAGTAAATGCATGAAAAATAACAAATGAAGTCAAAAAGGGTTGTAAATTGATGATGTGGCTTTGAATGCTGCGTTTTGAACACAGAAAAACAAGGGGGTTCAAATAAGTTCAAAAGAAATTAAATCCCTTTGTAACAGATGTGTTTCCGTATGAAACCCTGATACTTCGAAGGACATTGTCTGTTTTGTACACGAAAGTCATTCGGTTTTTGCCGTAAGCCTCTCTACTTTGTTGCACATGCTATGTGAGTGAAGTGATGATACCATGCCAACTTGGAACCTTTTCAGAGTTCATTTCAAATGCTTTTCAACTTCATGGTTTTATAGCTCAAAATAATCAGTAAATGCATGAAAAATAACAAATGAAGTCAAATAGGGTTGTGATTGATGATGTGGCTTTGAATGGTGCATTTTGAACACAGAAAAACAGGGGAGTTCAAATAAGTTCAAAAGAAATGAAATCCCTTTGTAACAGACGAGTTTCCGTATGAAACCCTGATACTTCGAAGGACATTGTCTGTTTTGTACACGAAGTGCAACCAGTTTTTGCCGTAAGCCTCTCTACTTTGTTGCACATGCTATGTGGGTGAAATGATGATACCATGCCAACTTGGAACCTTATCAGAGTACATTTCAAATGCTTTTGAATTTCGTGGTCT
>NC_057810.1:247789337-247790296 GCF_018294505.1 Triticum aestivum
ATAATCAGTAAATGCATGAAAAATAACAAATGAAGTCAAAAAGGGTTGTAATTGATGATGTGGCTTTGAATGGTGCATTTTGAACACAGAAAAACAAGGGGGTTCAAATAAGTTCAAAAGAAATGAAATCCCTTTGTAACAGACGAGTTTCCGTATGAAACCATGATACTTTGAAGGACATTGTCTGTTTTTTACACGAAGTGCAACCAGTTTTTGCCGTAAGCCTCTCTACTTTGTTGCACATGCTATGTGGGTGAAATGATGATACCATGCCAACTTCGAACCTTATCAGAGTTCATTTCAAATGCTTTTCAACTTCATGGTCTTATAGCTCGAAATAATCAGTAAATGCATGAAAAATAACAAATGAAGTCAGAAAGGGTTGTAAATTGATGATGTGGCTTTGAATGGTGCGTTTTGAACACAGAAAAACAAGGGGGTTCAAATAAGTTCAAAAGAAATTAAATCCCTTTGTAACAGACGTGTTTCCGTATGAAACCCTGATACTTCGAAGGAGATTGTCTGTTTTGTACACGAAAGTCATCCGGTTTTTGCCGTAAGCCTCTCTACTTTGTTGCACATGCTATGTGGGTGAAGTGATGATACCATGCCAACTTGGAACCTTTTCAGAGTTCATTTCAAATGCTTTTCAACTTCATGGTCTTATAGCTCAAAATAATCAGTAAATGCATGAAAAATAACAAATGAAGTCAAAAAGGGTTGTAGTTGATGATGTTGCTTTGAATGGTGCATTTTGAACAAACAAAAACAAGGGGGTTCAAATAAGTTCAAAAGAAATGAAATCCCTTTGTAACAGACGAGTTTCCGTATGAAACCCTGATACTTCAAAGGACATTGTCTGTTTTGTACACGAAGTGCAACCAGTTTTTGCCGTAAGCCTCTCTACTTTGTTGCACATGCTATGCGGGTGAAATGATGATACCATGCCAACTTCGAAC
>NC_057810.1:247790431-247791146 GCF_018294505.1 Triticum aestivum
CTTTGAATGGTGCATTTTGAACACAGAAAAACAAGGGGGTTCAAATAAGTTCAAAAGAAATTAAATCCCTTTGTAACAGACGTGTTTCCGTATGAAACCCTGATACTTCGAAGGAGATTATCTGTTTTGTACACGAAGTGCATCCAGTTTTTGCCGTAAGCCTCTCTACTTTCTTGCACATGCTAAGTGGGTGAAATGATGATACCATGCCAACTTCGAACATTATCAGACTTCATTTCAAATGCTTTTCAACTTCATGGTCTTATAGCTCAAAATAATCAGTAAATGCATGAAAAATAACAAATGAAGTCAAAAAGGGTTGTAATTGATGATGTGGCTTTTAATGGTGCATTTTGAACACAGAAAAACAAGGGGGTTCAAATAAGTTCAAAAGAAATGAAATCCCTTTGTAACAAACGAGTTTCCGTATGAAACCCTGATACTTCGAAGGAGATTGTCTGTTTTGTACACGAAGTGCATTCAGTTTTTTCCGTAAGCCTCTCTACTTTGTTGCACATGCTATGTGGGTGAAATGATGATACCATGCCAACTTGGAACCTTATCAGAGTTTATTTCAAATGCTTTTCAATTTCATGGTCTTATAGCTCAAAATAATGAGTAAATGCATGAAAAATAACAAATGAAGTCAGAAAGGGTTGTAAATTGATGATGTGGCTTTGAATGGTGCAATTTGAACACAGAAAAACAAGGGGTT
>NC_057810.1:247791722-247793122 GCF_018294505.1 Triticum aestivum
TAGCTCGAAATAATCAGTAAATGCATGAAAAATAACAAATGAACTCAAAAAGGGTTGTAATTGATGATGTGGCTTTGAATGGTGCATTTTCAACACAGAAAAACTAGGGGGTTCAAATAAGTTCAAAAGAAATGAAATCCCTTTGTAACAAACGAGTTTCCGTATGAAACCCTGATACTTCGAAGGAGATTGTTTGTTTTGTACACGAAGTGCATCCAGTTTTTTCCGTAAGCCTCTCTACTTTGTTGCACATGCTATGTGGGTGAAATGATGATACCATGCCAACTTGGAACCTTATCAGAGTTTATTTCAAATGCTTTTCAATTTCATGGTCTTATAGCTCAAAATAATTAGTAAATGCATGAAAAATAACAAATGAAGTCAAAAAGGGTTGTAAATTGATGATGTGGCTTTGAATGGTGCATTTTGAACACAGAAAAACAAGGGGGTTCAAATAAGTTCAAAAGAAATGAAATCCCTTTGTAATAGACGAGTTTCCGTATGAAACCCTAATACTTCGAAGGAGATTGTTTGTTTTGTACACGAAGTTCATCCAGTTTTTGCCGTAAGCATCTCTACTTTGTTGCACATGCTATGTGGTTGAAATGATGATACCATGCCAACTTGGAACCTTATCAGAGTTCATTTCAAATGCTTTTCAATTTCATGGTCTTATAGCTCAAAATAATCAGTAAATGCATGAAAAATAACAAATGAAGTCAAAAAGGGTTGTAAATTGATGATGTGGCTTTGAATGGTGCATTTTGGACACAGAAAAACAAGGGGGTTCAAATAAGTTCAAAAGAAATAAAATCCCTTTGTAACAGACGAGTTTCCGTATGAAACCCTGATACTTCGAAGGAGATTGTTTGTTTTGTGCACGAAGTTCATCCAGTTTTTGCCGTAAGCCTCTCTACTTTGTTGCACATGCTATGTGGTTGAAATGATGATACCATGCCAACTTGGAACCTTATCAGAGTTCATTTCAAATGCTTTTCAATTTCATGGTCTTATAGCTCAAAATAATCAGTAAATGCATGAAAAATAACAAATGAAGTCAAAAAGGGTTGTAAATTGATGATGTGTCTTTGAATGGTGCATTTTGAACACAGAAAAACAAGGGAGTTCAAATAAGTTCGAAAGAAATGAAATCCCTTTGTAACAGATGAGTTTCCGTATGAAACCGTGATACTTCGAAGGAGATTGTCTGTTTTATACACGAAGTGCATCCAGTTTTTGCCGTAAGCCTCTCTACTTTGTTGCACATGCTATGTGGGTGAAATGAATATACCATGCCAACTTGGAACCTTATCAGAGTTCATTTCAAATGCTTTTCAACTTCATGCTCTTATAGCTCAAAACAATCAGTAAATGCATGAAAATTAAGAAATGAAGTGAGA
>NC_057810.1:247796810-247797584 GCF_018294505.1 Triticum aestivum
TCTTTTCAACTTCATGGTCTTATAGCTCAAACTAATCAGTAAATGCATGAAAAATAAGAAATGAAGTCAAAAAGGGTTGTAATTGATGATGTGGCTTTTAATGGTGCATTTTGAACACAGAAAAACAAGGGGGTTCAAATAAGTTCAAAAGAAATGAAATCCATTTGTAACAGACGAGTTTCCGTATGAAACCCTGATACTTCGAAGGAGATTGTCTGTTTTCTACACGAACTGCATCCAGTTTTTGCCGTAAGCCTCTCTACTTTCTTGCACATGCTATGTGGGTGAAATGATGATACCATGCCAACTTGGAACCTTATCAGAGTTCATTTCAAATGCTTTTCAACTTCATGGTCTTATAGCTCAAAATAATCAGTAAATGCAAAAAAAATAACAAATGAAGTCAGAAAGGGTTGAAAATTGATGATGTGGCTTTGAATTGTGCATTTTGAACACAGAAAAACAAGGGGGTTCAAATAAGTTCAAAAGAAATGAAGTCCCTTTGTAACAGTCGTGTTTCCGTATGAAACCCTGATACTTCGAAGGAGATTGTCTGTTTTGTACACGAAGTGCATCCAGTTTTTGCCATAAGCCTCTCTACTTTGTTGCACATTCTATGTGGGTGAAGTGATGCTACCATGCCAACTTGGAACCTTATCAGAGTTCATTTCAAATGCTTTTCAATTTCATGGTCTTATAGCTCAAAATAATCAGTAAATGCATGAAAAATAACAAATGAAGTCAAAAATGGTTGTAAATTGATGATGTGGATTT
>NC_057810.1:247797594-247799809 GCF_018294505.1 Triticum aestivum
AGAGTTCATTTCAAATGCTTTTCAATTTCATGGTCTTATAGCTCAAAATAATCAGTAAATGCATGAAAAATAACAAATGAAGTCAGAAAGGGTTGTAAATTGATGATGTGGCTTTGAATGGTGCATTTTGAACTCAGAAAAACAAGGGAGTTCAAATAAGTTAAAAAAATGAAATCCCTTTGTAACAGACGAGTTTCCAAATGAAACCCTGATACTTCGAAAGAGATTGTCCGTTTTGTACACGAAGTGCATCCAGTTTTTGCCGTAACCCTCTCTACTTTCTCGCACATGCTATGTGGCTGAAATGATGATACCATGCCAACTTGGACCCTTTTCAGAGTTCATTTCAAATGCTTTTCAATTTCATGGTTTCATAGCTCAAAATAATTAGTAAATGCATGAAAAATAACAAATGAAGTCAGAAAGGGTTGTAAATTGAGGATGTGGCTTTGAATGGTGCATTTTCAACACAGAAAAACAAGGGAATTCAAATAAGTTAAAAAATGAAATCCCTTTGTAACAGACGAGTTTCCATATGAAACCCTGATACTTCGAAAGAAATTGTCCGTTTTGCACACGAAGTGCAACCAGTTTTTGCCGTAACCCTCTCTACTTTCTCGCACATGCAATGTGGGTGCAATGATGATACCATGCCTTCTTGGAACCTTTTCAGAGTTCATTTCAAATGCTTTTCAATTTCATGGTCTTATAGCTCAAAATAATCAATAAATGCATGAAAAATAACAAATGAAGTCAGAAAGGGTTGTAAATTGATGATTTGGCTTTGAATGGTGCATTTTGAACACATAAAAACAATGGAGTTCAAATAAGTGTAACAGACGAGTTTCCGTATGAAACTCTGATACTTCGAAAGAGATTGTCCGTTTTGTACACGAAGTGCATCTAGTTTTTGCCGTAACCCTCTCTACTTTCTCGCACATGCTATGTGGGTGAAATGATGATACCATGCCAACTTGGAACCTTTTTAGAGTTCATTTCAAATGCTTTTCAATTTCATGGTCTTATGGCTCAAAATAATCAGTAAATGCATGAAAAATAACAAATGAAGTCAGAAAGGGTTGTAAATTGATGATGTGGCTTTGAATGGTGCATTTTGAACACAGAAAAACAAGGGAGTTCAAATAAGTTCAAAAAAATGAAATCCCTTTGTAAAAGACGAGTTTCCATATGAAACCCTGATACTTCGAAAGAGATTGTCCGTTTTGTACATGAAGTGCATCCAGTTTTTGCCGTTACCCTCTCTACTTTCTCGCACATGCTATGTGGGTGAAATGATGATACCATGCCAAGTTGGAACCTTTTCAGAGTTCATTTCAAATGCTTTTCAATTTCATGGTCTTATAGCTCAAAATAATCAGTAAATGCATGAGAAATAACAAATGAAGTCAGAAAGGGTTGTAAATTGATGATGTGGCTTTGAATGGTGCATTTTGAACTCAGAAAAACAAGGGAGTTCAAATAAGTTAAAAAAATTAAATCCCCTTGTAACAGACGAGTTTCCATATGAAACCCTGATACTTCGAAAGAGATTGTCCGTTTTGTACACGAAGTGCATCGAGTTTTTGCCGTAACCCTCTCTACTTTGTCGCACATGCTATGTGGCTGAAATGATGATACCATGCCAACTTGGACCCTTTTCAGAGTTCATTTCAAATGCTTTTCAATTTCATGGTTTCATAGCTCAAAATAATCAGTAAATGCATGAAAAATAACAAATGAAGTCAGAAAGGGTTGTAAATTGAGGATGTGGCTTTGAATGGTGCATTTTCAACACAGAAAAACAAGGGAATTCAAATAAGTTAAAAAAATGAAATCCCTTTGTAGCAGACGAGTTTCCATATGAAACTCTGATACTTCAGAAGAGATTGTCCGTTTTGTACACGAAGTGCATCTAGTTTTTGCCGTAACCCTCTCTACTTTCTCGCACATGCTATGTGGGTGAAATGATGATACCATGCCAACTTGGAACCTTTTCAGAGTTCATTTCAAATGCTTTTCAATTTCATGGTCTTATAGCTCAATATAATCAGTAAATGCTTGAAAAATAACAAATGAAGTCAGAAAGGGTTGTAAATTGATGATGTTGCTTTGAATGGTGCATTTTGAACACAGAAAAACAAGGGAGTTCAAATAAGTTCAAAAAAAATGAAATCCCTTTGTAAAAGACGAGTTTCCATATGAAACCCTGATACTT
>NC_057810.1:247800647-247801091 GCF_018294505.1 Triticum aestivum
ATGAAGTCAGAAAGGGTTGTAAATTGATGATTTGGCTTTAAATGGTGCATTATGAACACAGAAAAACAAGGGAGTTCAAATACGTGTAATAGTCGAGTTTCCGTATGAAACTCTGATACTTCGAAAGAGATTGTCCGTTTTGTACACGAAGTGCATCTAGTTTTTGCCGTAACCCTCTCTACTTTCTCGCACATGCTATGTGGGTGAAATGATGATACCATGCCAACTTGGAACCTTTTCAGAGTTCATTTCAAATGCTTTTCAATTTCATTGTCTTATAGCTCAAAACAATCAGTAAATGCATGAAAAATAACAAACGAAGTCAGAAAGGGTTGTAAATTGATGATGTGGCTTTGAGTGGTGCATTTTGAGCACAGAAAAACAAGGGAGTTCAAATAAGTTAAAAAAAATGAAATCCCTTTGTAACAGACGAGTTTCCATATG
>NC_057810.1:247801588-247802229 GCF_018294505.1 Triticum aestivum
ATACTTCGAAAGAGATTGTCCGTTTTGTACACGAAGTGCATCCAGTTTTTGCCGTAACCCTCTCTACTTTCTCGCACATGCTATGTGGCTGAAATTATGATACCATGCCAACTTGGAACCTTTTCAGAGTTCGTTTCAAATACTTTTCAATTTCATGGTTTTATAGCTCAAAATAATCAGTAAATGCATCAAAAATAACAAATGAAGTCAGAAAGGGTTGTAAATTGATGATGTGGCTTTGAATGGTGCATTCTGAACACAGAAAAACAAGGGAATTCAAATCAGTTAAAAAAAAATGAAATCCCTTTGTAACAGACGAGTTTCCATATGAAACCCTGATACTTCGAAAGAAATTGTCTGTTTTGTACACGAAGTGCATCCAGTTTTTGCCGTAACCCTCTCTACTTTCTCGCACATGCTATGTGGGTGAAATGATGATACCATGCCTTGTTGGAACCTTTTCAGAGTTCATTTCAAATGCTTTTCAATTTCATGGTCTTATAGCTCAAAATAACCAGTAAATGCATGAAAAATAACAAATGAAGTCAGAAAGGGTTGTAAATTGATGATTTGGCTTTGAATGGTGCATTTTGAACACAGAAAAACAATGGAGTTCAAATAAGTGTAACAGACGAGTTTCC
>NC_057810.1:247802239-247802978 GCF_018294505.1 Triticum aestivum
GGAGTTCAAATAAGTTCAAAAAAATGAAATCCCTTTGTAAAAGACGAGTTTCCATATGAAACCCTGATACTTCGAAAGAGATTATCCGTTTTGTACACGAAGTGCATACAGTTTTTGCCGTTACCCTCTCTACTTTCTCGCACATGCTATGTGGGTGAAATGATGATACCATGCCAAGTTGGAACCTTTTGAGAGTTCATTTCAAATGCTTTTCAATTTCATGGTCTTATAGCTGAAAATAATCAGTAAATGCATGAAAAATAACAAATGAAGTCAGAAAGGGTTGTAAATTGATGATTTGGCTTTAAATGGTGCATTATGAACACAGAAAAACAATGGAGTTCAAATAAGTGTAACAGACGAGTTTCCGTATGAAACTCTGATACTTCGAAAGAGATTATCCGTTTTGTACACGAAGTGCATCTAGTTTTTGCCGTAACCATCTCTACTTTCTCGCACATGCTATGTGGGTGAAATAATGACACCATGCCAACTTGGAACCTTTTCAGAGTTCATTTCAAATGCTTTTCAATTTCATGGTCTTATAGCTCAAAATAATCAGTAAATGCATGAAAAATAACAAATGAAGTCAGAAAGGGTTGTAAATTGATGATGTGGCTTTGAATGGTGCATTTTGAACACAGAAAAACAAGGGAGTTCAAATAAGTTCAAAAAAATGAAATCCCTTTGTAAAAGACGAGTTTCCATATGAAACCCTGATACTTCGAAAGAGATTGTC
>NC_057810.1:247804642-247806055 GCF_018294505.1 Triticum aestivum
AGAAAGGGTTGTAAATTGATGATGTGGCTTTGAATGGTGCATTTTGAACACAGAAAAACAAGGGAGTTCAAATAAGTTCAAAAAAATGAAATCCCTTTTTAAAAGACGAGTTTCCGTATGAAACCCTGATACTTCGAAAGAGATTGTCCGTTTTGTACACGAAGTGCATCCAGTTTTTGCCGTTACCCTCTCTACTTTCTCGCACATGCTATGTGGGTGAAATGATGATACCATGCCAAGTTGGAACCTTTTGAGAGTTCATTTCAAATGCTTTTCAATTTCATGGTCTTATAGCTGAAAATAATCAGTAAATGCATGAAAAATAACAAATGAAGTCAGAAAGGGTTGTAAATTGATGATTTGGCTTTAAATGGTGCATTATGAACACAGAAAAACAATGGAGTTCAAATAAGTGTAACAGACGAGTTTCCGTATGAAACTCTGATACTTCGAAAGAGATTGTCCGTTTTGTACACGAAGTGCATCTAGTTTTTGCCGTAACCCTCTCTACTTTCTCGCACATGCTATGTGGGTGAAATAATGACACCATGCCAACTTGGAACCTTTTCAGTGTTCATTTCAAATGCTTTTCAATTTCATGGTCTTATAGCTCTAAATAATCAGTAAATGCATGAAAAATAACAAATGAAGTCAGAAAGGGTTGTAAATTGATGATGTGGCTTTGAATGGTGCATTTTGAACACAGAAAAACAAGGGAGTTCAAATAAGTTCAAAAAAATGAAATCCCTTTGTAAAAGACGAGTTTCCATATGAAACCCTGATACCTCGAAAGAGATTGACCGTTTTGTACACGAAGTGCATCCAGTTTTTGCCGTTACCCTCTCTACTTTCTCGCACATGCTATGTGGGTGAAATGATGATACCATGCCAAGTTGGAACCTTTTGAGAGTTCATTTCAAATGCTTTTCAATTTCAAGGTCTTATAGCTGAAAATAATCAGTAAATGCATGAAAAATAACAAATGAAGTCAGAAAGGGTTGTAAATTGATGATTTGGCTTTAAATGGTGCATTATGAACACAGAAAAACAAGGGATTTCAAAAAAGTGTAACAGACGAGTTTCCGTATGAAACTCTGATACTTCGAAAGAGATTCTCCGTTTTGTGCACGAAGTGCATCTAGTTTTTGCCGTAACCCTCTCTACTTTCTCGCACATGCTATGTGGGTGAAATGATGATACCATGCCAACTTGGAACCTTTTTAGAGTTCATTTCAAATGCTTTTCAATATCATTGTCTTATAGCTCAAAATAATCAGTAAATGCATGAAAAATAACAAATGAAGTCAGAAGGGTTGTAAATTGATGATGTGGCTTTGAATGGTGCATTTTGAACACAGAAAAACAAGGGAGTTCAAATAAGTTCAAAAAAATGAAATCCCTTTGTAAAAGACG
>NC_057810.1:247812366-247814322 GCF_018294505.1 Triticum aestivum
CAGTTTTTGCCGTTACCCTCTCTACTTTCTCGCACATGCTATGTGGGTGAAATGATGATACCATGCCAAGTTGGAACCTTTTGAGAGTTCATTTCAAATGCTTTTCAATTTCATGGTCTTATAGCTGAAAATAATCAGTAAATGCATGAAAAATAACAAATGAAGTCAGAAAGGGTTGTAAATTGATGATTTGGCTTTAAATGGTGCATTATGAACACAGAAAAACAATGGAGTTCAAATAAGTGTAACAGACGAGTTTCCGTATGAAACTCTGATACTTCGAAAGAGATTGTCCGTTTTGTACACGAAGTGCATCTAGTTTTTGCCGTAACCCTCTCTACTTTCTCGCACATGCTATGTGGTCGAAATAATGACACCATGCCAACTTGGAACCTTTTCAGAGTTCATTTCAAATGCTTTTCAATTTCATGGTCTTATAGCTCAAAATAATCAGTAAATGCATGAAAAATAACAAATGAAGTCAGAAAGGGTTGTAAATTGATGATGTGGCTTTGAATGGTGCATTTTGAACACAAAAAAACAAGGGAGTTCAAATAAGTTCAAAAAAATGAAATCCCTTTGTAAAAGACGAGTTTCCATATGAAACCCTGATACTTCGAAAGAGATTGTCCGTTTTGTACACGAAGTGCATCCAGTTTTTGCCGTTACCCTCTCTACTTTCTCGCACATGCTATGTGGGTGAAATGATGATACCATGCCTTCTTAGAACCTTTTCAGAGTTCATTTCAAATGCTTTTCAATTTCATTGTCTTATAGCTCAAAATAATCAGTAAATGCATGAAAAATAACAAACGAAGTCAGAAAGGGTTGTAAATTGATGATGTGGCTTTGAGTGGTGCATTTTGAACACAGAAAAACAAGGGAGTTCAAATAAGTTAAAAAAAATGAAATCCCTTTGTAATAGACGAGTTTCCATATGAAATCCTGATACTTCGAAAGAGATTGTCCGTTTTGTACACGAAGTGCATCCAGTTTTTGCCGTAACCCTCTCTACTTTCTCGCACATGCTATGTGGCTGAAATGATGATACCATGCCAACTTGGACCCTTTTCAGAGTTCATTTCAAATGCTTTTCAATTTCATGGTTTCATAGCTCAAAATAATTAGTAAATGCATGAAAAATAACAAATGAAGTCAGAAAGGGTTGTAAATTGAGGATGTGGCTTTGAATGGTGCATTTTGAACACAGAAAAACAAGGGAATTCAAATAAGTTAAAAAATGAAATCCCTTTGTAACAGACGAGTTTCCATATGAAACCCTGATACTTCGAAAGAAATTGTCCGTTTTGCACACGAAGTGCAACCAGTTTTTGCCGTAACCCTCTCTACTTTCTCGCACATGCTATGTGGGTGCAATGATGATACCATGCCTTCTTGGAACCTTTTCAGAGTTCATTTCAAATGCTTTTCAATTCCATGGTCTTATAGCTCAAAATAATCAGTAAATGCATGAAAAATAACAAATGAAGTCAGAAAGGGTTGTAAATTGATGATTTGGCTTTGAATGGTGCATTTTGAACACAGAAAAACAATGGAGTTCAAATAAGTGTAACAGACGAGTTTCCGTATGAAACTCTGATACTTCGAAAGAGATTGTCCGTTTTGTACACGAAGTGCATCTAGTTTTTGCCGTAACCCTCTCTACTTTCTCGCACATGCTATGTGGGTGAAATGATGATACCATGCCAACTTGGAACCTTTTTAGAGTTCATTTCAAATGCTTTTCAATTTCATGGTCTTATAGCTCAAAATAATCAGTAAATGGATGAAAAATAACAAATGAAGTCAGAAAGGGTTGTAAATTGATGATGTGGCTTTGAATGGTGCATTTTGAACACAGAAAAAAAGGGAGTTCAAATAAGTTCAAAAAAATGAAATCCCTTTGTAAAAGACGAGTTTCCATATGAAACCCTGATACTTCGAAAGAGATTGTCC
>NC_057810.1:247815414-247816101 GCF_018294505.1 Triticum aestivum
AAAGGGTTGTAAATTGATGATGTGGCTTTGAATGGTGCATTTTGAACTCAGAAAAACAAGGGAGTTCAAATAAGTTAAAAAAATTAAATCCCCTTGTAACAGACGAGTTTCCATATGAAACCCTGATACTTCGAAAGAGATTGTCCGTTTTGTACACGAAGTGCATCGAGTTTTTGCCGTAACCCTCTCTACTTTGTCGCACATGCTATGTGGCTGAAATGATGATACCATGCCAACTTGGACCCTTTTCAGAGTTCATTTCAAATGCTTTTCAATTTCATGGTTTCATAGCTCAAAATAATCAGTAAATGCATGAAAAATAACAAATGAAGTCAGAAAGGGTTGTAAATTGAGGATGTGGCTTTGAATGGTGCATTTTCAACACAGAAAAACAAGGGAATTCAAATAAGTTAAAAAAATGAAATCCCTTTGTAGCAGACGAGTTTCCATATGAAACTCTGATACTTCGAAAGAGATTGTCCGTTTTGTACACGAAGTGCATCTAGTTTTTGCCGTAACGCTCTCTACTTTCTCGCACATGCTATGTGGGTGAAATGATGATACCATGCCAACTTGGAACCTTTTCAGAGTTCATTTCAAATGCTTTTCAATTTCATGGTCTTATAGCTCAATATAATCAGTAAATGCATGAAAAATAACAAATGAAGTCAGAAAGGGTTGTAAATT
>NC_057810.1:247818907-247819428 GCF_018294505.1 Triticum aestivum
GCTTTTCAATTTCATGGTCTTATAGCTCAAAATAACCAGTAAATGCATGAAAAATAACAAATGAAGTCAGAAAGGGTTGTAAATTGATGATTTGGCTTTGAATGGTGCATTTTGAACACAGAAAAACAATGGAGTTCAAATAAGTGTAACAGACGAGTTTCCGTATGAAACTCTGATACTTCGAAAGAGATTGTCCGTTTTGTACACGAAGTGCATCCAGTTTTTGCCATAACCCTCTCTACTTTCTCGCACATGCTATGTGGGTGAAATGATGATACCATGCCAACTTGGAACCTTTTCAGAGTTCATTTCAAATGCTTTTCAATTTCATGGTCTTATAGCTCAAAATAATCAGTAAATGCATGAAAAATAACAAATGAAATCAGAAAGGGTTGTAAATTGATGATGTGGCTTTGAATGGTGCATTTTGAACACAGAAAAACAAGGGAGTTCAAATAAGTTCAAAAAAATGAAATCCCTTTGTAAAAGACGAGTTTCCATATGAAACCCTGATACTTCGA
>NC_057810.1:247819784-247822066 GCF_018294505.1 Triticum aestivum
ATTGATGATTTGGCTTTGAATGGTGCATTTTGAACACAGAAAAACAATGGAGTTCAAATAAGTGTAACAGACGAGTTTCCGTATGAAACTCTGATACTTCGAAAGAGATTGTCCGTTTTGTACACGAAGTGCATCCAGTTTTTGCCGTAACCCTCTCTACTTTCTCGCACATGCTATGTGGGTGAAATGATGATACCATGCCAACATGGAACCTTTTCATAGTTCATTTCAAATGCTTTTCAATTTCATGGTCTTATAGCTCAAAATAATCAGTAAATGCATGAAAAATAACAAATGAAGTCAGAAAGGGTTGTCAATTGATGATGTGGCTTTGAATGGTGCATTTTGAACACAGAAAAACAAGGGAGTTCAAATAAGTTCAAAAAAATGAAATCCCTTTGTAAAAGACGAGTTTCCGTATGAAACCCTGATACTTCGAAAGATATTGTCTGTTTTGTACACGATGTGCATCCAGTTTTTGCCGTAACCCTCTCTACTTTCTCGCACATGCTATGTGGGTGAAATGATGATACCATGCCTTCTTGGAACCTTTTCAGAGTTCATTTCAAATGCTTTTCAATTTCATGGTCTTATAGCTCAAAATAATCAGTAAATGCATGAAAAATAACAAATGAAGTCAGAAAGGGTTGTAAATTGATGATTTGGCTTTGAATGGTGCATTTTGAACACAGAAAAACAATGGAGTTCAAATAAGTGTAACAGACGAGTTTCCGTATGAAACTCTGATACTTCGAAAGAGATTGTCCGTTTTGTACACGAAGTGCATCCAGTTTTTGCCGTAACCCTCTCTACTTTCTCGCACATGCTATGTGGGTGAAATGATGATACCATGCCAACTTGGAACCTTTTCAGAGTTCATTTCAAATGCTTTTCAATTTCATGGTCTTATAGCTCAAAATAATCAGTAAATGCATGAAAAATAACAAATGAAGTCAGAAAGGGTTGTAAATTGATGATGTGGCTTTGAATGGTGCATTTTGAACACAGAAAAACAAGGGAGTTCAAATAAGTTCAAAAAAATGAAATCCCTTTGTAAAAGACGAGTTTCCATATGAAACCCTGATACTTCGAAAGAGATTGTCTGTTTTGTACACGAAGTGCATCCAGTTTTTGCCGTTACCCTCTCTACTTTCTCGCACATGCTATGTGGGTGAAATGATGATACCATGCCAAGTTGGAACCTTTTGAGAGTTCATTTGAAATGCTTTTCAATTTCATGGTCTTATAGCTGAAAATAATCAGTAAATGCATGAAAAATAGCAAATGAAGTCAGAAAGGGTTGTAAATTGATGATTTGGCTTTAAATGGTGCATTATGAACACAGAAAAACAATGGAGTTCAAATAAGTGTAACAGACGAGTTTCCGTATGAAACTCTGATACTTCAAAAGAGATTGTCCGTTTTGTACACGAAGTGCATCCAGTTTTTGCCGTAACCCTCTCTACTTTCTCGCACATGCTATGTGGGTGAAATGATGACACCATGCCAACTTGGAACCTTTTCAGAGTTCATTTCAAATGCTTTTCAATTTCATTGTCTTATAGCTCAAAATAATCAGTAAATGCATGAAAAATAACAAATGAAGTCAGAAAGGGTTGTAAATTGATGATGTGGCTTTGAGTGGTGCATTTTGAACACAGAAAAACAAGGGAGTTCAAATAAGTTAAAAAAATGAAATCCCTTTGTAACAGACGAGTTTCCATATGAAACCCTGATACTTCGAAAGAGATTGTCCGTTTTGTACACGAAGTGCATCCAGTTTTTGCCGTAACCCTCTCTACTTTCTCGCACATGCTATGTGGCTGAAATTATGATACCATGAACTTGGAACCTTTTCAGAGCTCTTTCAAATACTTTTCAATTTCATGGTTTTATAGCTCAAAATAATCAGTAAATGCATCAAAAATAACAAATGAAGTCAGAAAGGGTTGTAAATTGATGATGTGGCTTTGAATGGTGCATTCTGAACACAGAAAAACAAGGGAATTCAAATCAGTTAAAAAAAATGAAATCCCTTTGTAACAGACGAGTTTCCATATGAAACCCTGATACTTCGAAAGAAATTGTCTGTTTTGTACACGAAGTGCATCCAGTTTTTGCCGTAACCCTCTCTACTTTCTCGCACATGCTATGTGGGTGAAATGATGATACCATGCCTTCTTGGAACCTTTTCAGAGTTCATTTCAAATGCTTTTCAATTTCATGGTCTTATAGCTCAAAATAATCAGTAAATGCATCAAAAATAACAAATGAAGTCAGAA
>NC_057810.1:247822620-247823847 GCF_018294505.1 Triticum aestivum
AGAAAGGGTTGTAAATTGATGATTTGGCTTTGAATGGTGCATTTTCAACACAGAAAAACAATGGAGTTCAAATAAGTGTAACAGACGAGTTTCCGTATGAAACTCTGATACTTCGAAAGAGATTGTCCGTTTTGTACACGAAGTGCATCCAGTTTTTGCCGTAACGCTCTCTACTTTCTCGCACATGCTATGTGGGTGAAATGATGATACCATGCCTACTTGGAACCTTTTCATAGTTCATTTCAAATGCTTTTCAATTTCATGGTCTTATAGCTCAAAATAATCAGTAAATGCATCAAAAATAACAAATGAAGTCAGAAAGGGTTGTAAATTGATGATGTGGCTTTGAATGGTGCATTTTGAACACAGAAAAACAAGGGAGTTCAAATAAGTTCAAAAAAATGAAATCCCTTTGTAAAAGACGAGTTTCCATATGAAACCCTGATACTTCGAAAGAGATTGTCCATTTTGTACACGAAGTGCATCCAGTTTTTGCCGTTACCCTCTCTACTTTCTCGCACATGTTATGTGGGTGAAATGATGATACCATGCCAAGTTGGAACCTTTTGAGAGTTCATTTCAAATGATTTCCAATTTCATGGTCTTATAGCTGAAAATAATCAGTAAATGCATGAAAAATAACAAATGAAGTCAGAAAGGGTTGTAAATTGATGATTTGGCTTTAAATGGTGCATTATGAACACAGAAAAACAATGGAGTTCAAATAAGTGTAACAGACGAGTTTCCGTATGAAACGCTGATACTTCAAAAGAGATTGTCCGTTTTGTACACGAAGTGCATCCAGTTTTTGCCGTAACCCTCTCTAATTTCTCGCACATGCTATGTGGGTGAAATGATGACACCATGCCAACTTGGAACCTTTTCAGAGTTCATTTCAAATGCTTTTCAATTTCATTGTCTTATAGCTCAAAATAATCAGTAAATGCATGAAAAATAACAAATGAAGTCAGAAAGGGTTGTAAATTGATGATGTGGCTTTGAGTGGTGCATTTTGAACACAGAAAAACAAGGGAGTTCAAATAAGTTAAAAAAATGAAATCCCTTTGTAACAGACGAGTTTCCATATGAAACCCTGATACTTCGAAAGAGATTGTCCGTTTTGTACACGAAGTGCATCCAGTTTTTGCCGTAACCCTCTCTACTTTCTCGCACATGCTATGTGGCTGAAATTATGATACCATGAACTTGGAACCTTTTCAGAGCTCT
>NC_057810.1:247824701-247825815 GCF_018294505.1 Triticum aestivum
AGAAAGGGTTGTAAATTGATGATGTGGCTTTGAATGGTGCATTTTGAACACAGAAAAACAAGGGAGTTCAAATAAGTTCAAAAAAATGAAATCCCTTTTTAAAAGACGAGTTTCCGTATGAAACCCTGATACTTCGAAAGAGATTGTCCGTTTTGTACACGAAGTGCATCCAGTTTTTGCCGTTACCCTCTCTACTTTCTCGCACATGCTATGTGGGTGAAATGATGATACCATGCCAAGTTGGAACCTTTTGAGAGTTCATTTCAAATGCTTTTCAATTTCATGGTCTTATAGCTGAAAATAATCAGTAAATGCATGAAAAATAACAAATGAAGTCAGAAAGGGTTGTAAATTGATGATTTGGCTTTAAATGGTGCATTATGAACACAGAAAAACAATGGAGTTCAAATAAGTGTAACAGACGAGTTTCCGTATGAAACTCTGATACTTCGAAAGAGATTGTCCGTTTTGTACACGAAGTGCATCTAGTTTTTGCCGTAACCCTCTCTACTTTCTCGCACATGCTATGTGGGTGAAATAATGACACCATGCCAACTTGGAACCTTTTCAGAGTTCATTTCAAATGCTTTTCAATTTCATGGTCTTATAGCTCAAAATAATCAGTAAATGCATGAAAAATAACAAATGAAGTCAGAAAGGGTTGTAAATTGATGATGTGGCTTTGAATGGTGCAGTTTGAACACAGAAAAACAAGGGAGTTCAAATAAGTTCAAAAAAATGAAATCCCTTTGTAAAAGACGAGTTTCCATATGAAACCCTGATACTTCGAAAGAGATTGACCGTTTTGTACACGAAGTGCATCCAGTTTTTGCCGTTACCCTCTCTACTTTCTTGCACATGCTATGTGGGTGAAATGATGATACCATGCCAAGTTGGAACCTTTTGAGAGTTCATTTCAAATGCTTTTCAATTTCATGGTCTTATAGCTGAAAATAATCAGTAAATGCATGAAAAATAACAAATGAAGTCAGAAAGGGTTGTAAATTGATGATTTGGCTTTAAATGGTGCATTATGAACACAGAAAAACAAGGGAGTTCAAATAAGTGTAACAGACGAGTTTCCGTATGAAACTCTGATACTTCGAAAGAGATT
>NC_057810.1:247825870-247827032 GCF_018294505.1 Triticum aestivum
GGCTTTAAATGGTGCATTATGAACACAGAAAAACAAGGGAGTTCAAATAAGTGTAACAGACGAGTTTCCGTATGAAACTCTGATACTTCGAAAGAGATTCTCCGTTTTGTGCACGAAGTGCATCTAGTTTTTGCCGTAACCGTCTCTACTTTCTCGCACATGCTATGTGGGTGAAATGATGATACCATGCCAACTTGGAACCTTTTCAGAGTTCATTTCAAATGCTTTTCAATATCATTGTCTTATAGCTCAAAATAATCAGTAAATGCATGAAAAATAACAAATGAAGTCAGAAAGGGTTGTAAATTGATGATGTGGCTTTGAGTGTTGCATTTTGAACACAGAAAAACAAGGGAGTTCAAATAAGTTAAAAAAAATGAAATCCCTTTGTAACAGACGAGTTTCCATATGAAACCCTGATACTTCGAAAGAGATTGTCCGTTTTGTACACGAAGTGCATCCAGTTTTTGCCGTAACCCTCTCTACTTTCTCGCACATGCTATGTGGCTGAAATTATGATACCATGCCAACTTGGAACCTTTTCAGAGTTCGTTTCAAATACTTTACAATTTCATGGTTTTATAGCTCAAAATAATCAGTAAATGCATCAAAAATAACAAATGAAGTCAGAAAGGGTTGTCAATTGATGATGTGGCTTTCAATGGTGCATTCTGAACACAGAAAAACAAGGGAATTCAAATCAGTTTAAAAAATGAAATCCCTTTGTAACAGACGAGTTTCCATATGAAACCCTGATACTTCGAAAGATATTGTCTGTTTTGTACACGAAGTGCATCCAGTTTTTGCCGTAACTCTCTCTACTTTCTCGCACATGCTATGTGGGTGAAATGATGATACCATGCCTTCTTGGAACCTTTTCAGAGTTCTTTTCAAATGCTTTTCAATTTCATGGTCTTATAGCTCAAAATAATCAGTAAATGCATGAAAAATAACAAATGAAGTCAGAAAGGGTTGTAAATTGATGATTTGGCTTTGAATGGTGCATTTTGAACACAGAAAAACAATGGAGTTCAAATAAGTGTAACAGACGAGTTTCCGTATGAAACTCTGATACTTCGAAAGAGATTGTCCGTTTTGTACACGAAGTGCATCCAGTTTTTGCCGTAACCCTCTCTACTTTCTCGCACATGCTATGTGGGTG